>NC_080672.1:218862249-219162249 GCF_030247195.1 Topomyia yanbarensis | reverse complement strand
AAGCCGATAAAATCGGGGGTAGATAAAATCGGGGTCTGATAAAATCGGGGTCTGATATAATCGAGGTCTGATTAAATCGGGGTCTGATTAAATCGGGTCTTCACTGTATTGTGTAGGAAAAAAGCTGAAAATTTCAGTATTTTCTCTATCTCCAACATATAAACCTTTAAGTATACCAATTAATTGGTATACGAATTGGAATAGGTTCACCAAATTTCAGAAAAAGTCGATCAAATAACCCCTTGAAAACTAGCTAAAAAAAGTTGTAGTTCGATGCAATAAAAAAATCCCAAAAAATGGAATGCACCTATTAATGTGGGACACTGTGAATAATACATACAGTAAGACACGTTTTTATCAGTCTCATGGTGTATTTTAAGCTAACAAAATGAGGACATTTACTAAATCGGGCAATTTTCCATTTCTTTATAATAAACTGAAGCTGTTAAAATATTCTTCCCGTCCCTTGATGTAGTATGATAACTATTTATGATTATTAAATATAAATTTCTCTTAAAGAGGATTTCTAGCGTAAAATTTAAAAAAAGGAATTTTTTGCATATTTGCTTCTTCATGATAAGGAAAACATGTTCAAGAAAGGATTTACTCGAATTCAGTCTTGTTCGTCTGCTAGAGCCTATTAAATATATGACTGATAAAATCGGGTTTTCAAAGTATTATAATAGATATTCAGTATTCAAAGAAGTTTCTTGTGAACGAGTGTAGAACGACTTTGTTTCTACTTACTTGAAGTCAGCGGCGTAGCCAGAAATTCGATTTGGTTTGGTGAAAATCGAACTTACTATACAAACGGTATAATTCCGAAACCGTAATTTTTGAAGTTTTGAAATTATGCAGAATTAATTTTTCAAAAAATAGTAACAGAGTTCGTGTATTTAGCGAATTTGTTGAGACTATGATTTAAAAAAAACTTTATTGTAGACATGAATATTAACCTAAGTAAATTCTCCACAAATACTTCTTGGAGGATATAACGTCAAAATTATTTTATCAAATGATGTGCTGTTTAACGTTTGTAAAACTCATCGAAGATACTAAACCTTCGAAATTGGCGGTTTCAAAATGATGTTATCTTGACGTTAAATCATTGTGTTTGAACATTTATTTGACCTATTCATATAATTAGTCATACAACAAAATTCAAATGGCATAAAAATCGATCAGGACCTGCTAGAGTTGAATGGAAAACGCCATTTTTAATAAATTTCTCTCTATATTCGGAAAGTGTTATCCTCGTTATTAATCATATTACGTTTTCGTCTCAACTCGTCGCATTCCCAAAATAAAAACGCTTTTAATCCACCTAACAGTGTGATGAGACATTTCTTATAACTCTTATCACTCTCTTCGGATATTATATCGTTTGAGAACATTTAGAACTTGATGCTTCGTGATGTTTTGCCTTTCTCATATAGAAAGGTTATGCAATCACTCTGAAAAACGTCAACTTAATCCCGGCCCGGAGGGCCGAGTTTCATATCCCATTCGACTCAGTTCGTCGAGATCGGAAAAAATCTGTATGTGTGTGTGTATGTGTGTATGTATGTGTGTGTATGTGTGTGTGTGTATGTGTGTGTGTATGTATGTGCGTATGTGTCAAATAATGTCACTCATTTTTCTCAGAGATGGCTGGACCGATTTGCCCAAACTTAGTCTCAAATGAAAGGTGCAACCTTCCCATCGGCTGCTATTGAATTTTGGATCGATCGGAATTCTGGTTCCGGAATTACGGGTTTCAGAGTGCGGCCACACAGAAATTTCGCATAAAAACTATAGGAAAAATTAAAAATAGAATTTTTATTTTTGATGCTAAATGTATTCAAGGTGCATAAAACGTCGAGATTTGATGCAAACACGAAAAAAAATTGACGAAGATTCACGTTTTTGGATTTTGCACATTTTTGCCTTTCTCATATAGCAAGGTTATGCAATTACTCTGAAAAACGTCAACCTAATCCCGGCCCGGAGGGCCGAGCTTCATATCCCATTCGACTCAGTTCGTCGAGATCGGAAAAAGTCTGTATGTGTGTGTGTATGTGTGTATGTATGTGTGTGTATGTGTGTGTGTGTGTATGTATGTATGTATCAAATAATGTCACTCATTTTTCTCAGAGATGGCTGGACCGATTTGCCCAAACTTAGTCTCAAATGAAAGGTGCAACCTTCCCATCGGCTGCTATTGAATTTTGGATCGATCGGAATTCTGGTTCCGGAATTACGGGTTTCAGAGTGCGGCCACACAGAAATTTCGCATAAAAACTATAGGAAAAATTAAAAATAGAATTTTTATTTTTGATGCTAAATGTATTCAAGGTGCATAAAACGTCGAGATTTGATGCAAACACGAAAAAAAATTGACGAAGATTCACGTTTTTGGATTTTGCACATTTTTGCCTTTCTCATATAGCAAGGTTATGCAATCACTCTGAAAAACGTCAACCTAATCCCTAAATTTTTTCAACTCGCATAAGGTTTCTGGATTTTAACAGGGGCGTAGTTGATGGTTTACGGAGAGGGGTTACACCCCCCCCCTCCTCTACTGTTCACTCCCCTCCTTTAAAAATCTCCTTAAATCACCCCTCAGACCACCACCTCATACCCCTCCCTTTCAACCCCATCATCTTTAAACCACCACTATATTACAAAGCATACCAATTTAAGCTGGGGAGTCGTTCATTCATGGGACTTTCGCCCTCCTCACATACCCATCCCCGCATGACAAAATGAGTTAGCAAGCAGATAACATTGATCTAATGCTGATTAGGCTAATGGAGTATAATATTTTTTTGTTTCAAGTGTTTCACCGTCGACACGTAGCTCATCAAGTTCGTGGCTGGCATGCCATTGTGTATAAGTGCAAAGTGTACTAAGAATGTAATGGACATTTCCACAATTATGTTGAACATAAAAAGCCTCCGTGCCATAGTTTAGAGAAATGAGAAAGGCACAATTGCACCGCTAGGTGGATTAAAACAGGTTTTTGATAACACATACTGCATGGGATAGTGGCAGGACTCAGAGAATCGCTCAAATCAGCATAGGACAACATCAGTGCTAGAAATCTCAAACCAAATCAATTGGAAAGCGAAAAAATGGCCCATAAAATAGACATACCAACGAATTATTGTTAATGCTCTGTTAATAAAATATCTAAATTGTGGAGGGAAAACTAAATTTTCCTAAAGAGAACCAAAAAAATCGATTTTTTTTAATCAATTTGAAGTTTATACTTTACTCAAATTTCCAACGCGACTGAGAACTAAGAAATAAACGCTTTTTCTCGAAAAGGGCGATACTAGCAGTGATACCATTCAAAGAAAACCAACAGTGAATATTTCCAGACTTGATTTTATTTCCTATTCAAGAACTATTGTGTTTTTTACATCCTAGATTACATGATTTAGTGATCGAAATCCAAAACTTCATAAAGTATTTGAAATCATTAAATTAATTGTTTTTGCTATTGAAATTGATAAATGATAGTATCGCCCCTTTGGCGATTGTTTACTTTTTCGGTCCCACCTATCAGCATTGAAGTATCACCCTTACGTTTTTTGCCTTTCTCATATAGAAAGGTTATGCAATCACTCTGAAAAACGTCAACCTAATCCCGGCCCGGAGGGCCGAGTGTCATATCCCATTCGATTCAGTTCGTCGAGATCGGAAAAAGTCTGTATGTGTGTGTATGTATGTATGTGTGTGTATGTATGTATGTGTGTGTGTATGTATGTGCGTATGTGTCAAATAATTTCACTCATTTTTCTCAGAGATGGCTGGACCGATTTGCCCAAACTTAGTCTCAAATGAAAGGTGCAACCTTCCCATCGGCTGCTATTGAATTTTGGATCGATCGGAATTCTGGTTCCGGAATTACGGGTTTCAGAGTGCGGCCACACAGAAATTTCTCATATAAACTAAAGAAAAAATAAAAATAGAATTTTTATTTTTGATGCTAAATGTGTTCAAGGTGCATGAAACGTCGAGATTTGATGCAAACTCGAAAAAATTTGACGACGATTCACTTTTTTGGATTTTGGCACATTTTTGCCTTTCTCATATAGAAAGGTTATGCAATCACTCTGAAAAACGTCAACCTAATCCCGGCCAGGAGGGCCGAGTGTCATATCCCATTCGATTCAGTTCGTCGAGATCGGAAAAAAGTCTGTATGTGTGTGTATGTATGTATGTGTGTATGTGTCAAATAATGTCACTCATTTTTCTCAGAGATGGCTGGACCGATTTGCCCAAACTTAGTCTCAAATGAAAGGTGCAACCTTCCCATCGGCTGCTATTGAATTTTGGATCGATTGGAATTCTGGTTCCGGAATTACGGGTTTCAGAGTGCGGCCACACAGAAATTTCTCATATAAACTATAGGAAAAATTAAAACTAGAATTTTTATTTTTGATGCTAAATGTGTTCAAGGTGCATGAAATGTCGAGATTTGATGCAAACTCGAAAAAAATTTGACGACGTTTCACTTTTTTGGATTTTGGCACATTTTTGCCTTTCTCATATAGAAAGGTTATGCAATCACTCTGAAGAACGTCAACCTAATCCCGGCCCGGAGGGCCGAGTGTCATATCCCATTCGATTCAGTTCGTCGAGATCGGAAAAAGTCTGTATGTGTGTGTATGTATGTATGTGTGTGTATGTGTGTGTGTATGTATGTGCGTATGTGTCAAATAATGTCACTCATTTTTCTCAGAGATGGCTGGACCGATTTGCCCAAACTTAGTATCAAATGAAAGGTGCAACCTTCCCATCGGCTGCTATTGAATTTTGGATCGATCGGAATTCTGGTTCCGGAATTACGGGTTTCAGAGTGCGGCCACACATAAATTTCTCATATAAACTAAAGGAAAAATTAAAAATAGAATTTTTATTTTTGATGCTAAATGTGTTCAAGGTGCATGAAACGTCGAGATTTGATGCAAACTCGAAAAAAATTTGACGACGATTCACTTTTTTGGATTTTGGCACATTGTATGTATGTGTGTGTATGTGTGTGTGTATGTATGTGCGTATGTGTCAAATAATGTCACTCATTTTTCTCAGAGATGGCTAGACCGATTTGGCCAAACTTAGTCTCAAATGAAAGGTGCAACCTTCCCATCGGCTGCTATTGAATTTTGGATCGATCGGAGTTCTGGTTCCGGAATTACGGGTTTCAGAGTGCGGCCACACAGAAATTTCTCATATAAACTATAGGAAAAATTAAAAATAGAATTTTTATTTTTGATGCTAAATGTGTTCAAGGTGCATGAAACGTCGAGATTCGATGCAAACTCGAAAAAAATTTGACGACGATTCACTTTTTTGGATTTTGGCACATTTTTGCCTTTCTCATATAGAAAGGTTATGCAATCACTCTGAAAAACGTCAACCTAATCCCGGCCAAATCGCATAAGGTTTCTCGCATAAGGTTTCTGGATTTTAACAGGGGCGTAGTTGATGGTTTACGGAGAGGGGTTACACCCCCCCCCCTCTACTGTTCACTCCCCTCCTTTAAAAATCTCCTTAAATCACCCCTCAGACCACAACCCCATCCAGCCTTCATACCCCTACCTTTCAACCCCATCATCTTTAAACCACCACTATATCACAAAGCATACCAATTTAAGCTGGGGAGTCGTTCGTTCATGGGACTTTCGCCCTCCTCACATACCCACCCCCGCATGACAAAATGAGTTAGCAGGCAGATAACATTGATCTAATACTGATTAGGCTAATGGAATATGATATTTTTTTGTTTCAAGTGTTTCACCGTCGACACGTAGCTCATCAAGTTCATGGCTGACATGCCATTGTGTATAAGTGCAAAGTGTACTAAGAATCTAATGGACATTTCCACAATTATGTTGAACATAAAAAGCCTCCGTGCCATAGTTTAGAGAAATGAGAAAGGCACAATTGCACCGCTAGGTGGATTAAAACAGATTTTTACAATAACTACCGTTCTACACCACCGATTTCGTCCGTGTTTTTTCAATAGCGATCATTGTTACTATTTACAGCTGGTATCAGCTTGATAATCCTAAAATACGAAAATAACAGTTTCGCCTCTAAACTGCTAGCAAAAAAAGTATCACCCTGTGTGTTTACATGGAGCATGGAGGGCGAAACTTTAAATAACCAAATAAAAATACAGTTTCTCCCGTTGTATTTTTTGCTGTAGTTTAAGAAAGCAATATCGTAGAATCAATTTTTTTTGGTTAATTTGTTGTGTTTCAAAGCCCTCATTCGCATGTATGAAAAAAACCTTATGGTTACATTTGTAAGTATCGCCCTTTTCACAAAAAAGCGTTGAAATGAAATCGCAGCTCTTGATATCTGAAGTGCATGCGTGCATAGTTCCAAATTTTACTTCGACATCGACTTTTTCTAAAGGTGACTTCTCAGTAATATCCTTGATATGAATTATTATCGCTAATCCTAATTCCAAAGAACGAATAAAAACCTCTCGAAAACGAACCGTTTGGGAAAATCATCATCATTACTGGAATTTTCATTTTCACGAATCTTTTCGATAACCTTCCTCACTTGCGTTAATACACTGGGTGCACAGTGCTCTGAAAATCTAGCGAAATCGTCTTAGGGCACCAGCGGGTCTAATTCAGAGCTATCTGCGCGGCGAGTTAAATCTGTAAAGAATACTAAAAATAAATTTCTATTCCATAATTTTCAGTTCAGCAATTCGTTGTGAAGCGATGGTCACTATTTATTAAAAAACCTGTTTTAATCCACCTAGCGGTGCAATTGTGCCTTTCTCATTTCTCTAAACTATGGCACGGAGGCTTTTTATGTTCAACATAATTGTGGAAATGTCCATTAGATTCTTAGTACACTTTGCACTTATACACAATGGCATGCCAGCTACGAACTTGATGAGCTACGTGTCGACGGTGAAACACTTGAAACAAAAAAATATCATACTCCATTAGCCTAATCAGCATTAGATCAATGTTATCTGCTTGCTAACTCATTTTGTCATGCGGGGATGGGTATGTGAGGAGGGCGAAAGTCCCATGAACGAACGACTCCCCAGCTTAAATTGGTATGCTTTGTAATATAGTGGTGGTTTAAAGATAATGGGGTTGAAAGGGAGGGGTATGAGGTGGTAGTCTGAGGGGTGATTTAAGGAGATTTTTAAAGGAGGGGAGTGAACAGTAGGGGGGGGTGTAACCCCTCTCCGTAAACCGTCAACTACGCCCCTGTTAAAATCCAGAAACCTTATGCGAGTCGAAAAAAAAATTTGGCCCTTCGGGTCGGGATTAGGTTGACGTTTTTCAGAGTGATTGCATAACCTTTCTATATGAGAAAGGCAAAAATGTGCAAAATCCAAAAAAGTGAATCGGGCCGGGATTAGGTTGACGTTTTTCAGAGTGATTGCATAACCTTTCTATACGAGAAAGGCAAAATTTTTCCAATAGTTTTTATGAGAAATTTCTGTGTGGCCGCACTCTGAAACCCGTAATTCCGGAACCAGAATTCCGATCGATCCAAAATTCAATAGCAGTCGATGGGAAGGTTGCACCTTTCATTTGAGACTAAGTTTGGGCAAATCGGTCCAGCCATCTCTGAGAAAAATGAGTGACATTATTTGACACATACGCACATACATACACACACACATACACACACACATACACACACACATACATACACACATACAGACTTTTTCCGATCTCGACGAACTGAGTCGAATGGGATATGACACTCGGCCCTCCGGGCCGGGATTAGGATGACGTTTTTCAGAGTGATTGCATAACCTTTCTATATGAGAAAGGCAAAAACACGGTTAAATAAAAAAATAAAGCTGTTAAAAAATTTCAAATAGTTTATAATTTTCACAAGCTTATTTGGAAAAATTGTTTAATAAGCTTTCGTAATATTGTGTAGGAAAAAAGCTGAAAATTTCAGTATTTTCTCTATCTGCAACATATAAACCCTTAAGTATAACAATTAATTGGTAGTGGAATTGGAATAGGTTCGCCAAATTTTGGAAGAAGTCTCACGGTGTTCCTAAAACCGTTATTAACAAAAAAATTACCGTAAATCTGTCATACGGCATACGAAAGATACAGTATCCAAGCATCTTCTCAGTGAATTTCAAAATGATCCATCGAGAGATTCGAGAGCAATTGCGATTTGACGTTTTATGACACGTTTCATAAGGCTACCAGCAAACACCCGCGGGTTTGGTCCTATCTCTATAATCAAAAAAAAATATTTGTCTACTTATTTAGTACATGGCATTCAAAAGATATAGTAATTAAGTATATCCCCTGCAAGTTTGAAAATATTTCATTGACGGAATCGAAATTTATAACGGTTTGGATGTGGCATGCGGTCATAGATGGGTTCACTACCAGACTTCAAGCGTGAATCCATGTTTGTCCATTGACTATTTAGATCGTTTATACATGTCGCGGTTTTTAAAGGAAAACCTTACCATTTAATTATATAAATATAATGTACAAAAGGTGTTATTTATATGGTGCACTGAAAAAGTGTGAAAATAGGGTAGTCTACCAAACGTTAAATATAATGTGTAAATTAAAAAATGGATAAAAGTTGGAATGTTTACTTCAAAAGGCCATATCTCAATGGTTTGTTGACCGATTCTAATTATTTTTTCATTATTGAACAGGTAGACGTTTCCTCGTTAATTTTCATTAAGAAGAATATAAAATAGAGTTGTCTAATTCAAACAACACAATTATCCTCAACTATACGTATTATCACTATTTAGTGAATATCTTTATATTCAAAACGACGACCTATCAATTTCTATACATTAGTTGAATGCAACGAATGCAAACTACAAATCATGGAAAAATAAAACCATGATTTTAAAAAATATGAAGGTATTTGCTGATTCGGATCAATTTATGTTATGATACGGTTTTTGTTGGAAATTTTGTACAACCGTGATTCGCTGGTTGGGTTGACAGATGTTAAAACTGGTCAAAGGGGTTGTTATTAGTACAAGTTCATCTGCTCATATTTCTAACTATTGTCAATTATATTGTCAAATTGAACTTATCATGAGAATTTAACATTCAGATGTTTATACAGCAATTGCAATCAACTAGTATATAAAAATGGATAGACCGCTATTTTCAAAAAACAACAATTTTCACTAAATAGTGATGATACATATAGTTAAGATCAATTATATTGTCTATTTATTGATGTAGAGGACTCTATTTTATAACGTCTACCTGTTCAATAATGAAAAAAATATTAGAATCGGTCAACAAACCAATGAGATATGGCCTTTTGAAGTAAACATTCCAACTTTTATCCATTTTTTTTAATTTACACATTATAATTAACGTTTGGTAGACAACCCTATTTTCATATCTTTTCAGTGCACCATATAAATAACACCTATTGTACATTATATTTATGTAATTAAATGGTAAAGTTTTCCTTTAAAAACCGCGACATGTATCTACGATCTAAATAGTCAATGGACAAACATGGATTCACGCTTGAAGTCTGGTAGAAAACCCATCTATGACCGCATACCACACACAAACCGTTATATATATATATATATATATATATATATATATATATATATATATATATATATATATATATATATATATATATATATATATATATATATATATATATATATATATATATATATATATATATATATATATATATATATATATATATATATATATATATATATATATATATATATATATATATATATATATATATATATATATATATATATATATATATATATATATATATATATATATATATATATATATATATATATATATATATATATATATATATATATATATATATATATATATATATATATATATATATATATATATATATATATATATATATATATATATATATATATATATATATATATATATATATATATATATATATATATATATATATATATATATATATATATATATATATATATATATATATATATATCGATTCAGTTAATAAAATATTTTCGAACTTGCAGGGGATATACTTCATTATTATATCATTCGAATGTCATGTACTAAATAAGTAGACAAATATTTTTTTGTTTATAGAGATAGGACCAAACCCGTGGGTGTTTGCTGGTAGCCTTATGAAACGTGTCATAAAACTTCAAATCGCAATTTCTCTCTGAATAATGTATCTTTCGAATGCCGTATGACAAATTTATGGTCATTTTTTTATTAATAACGGTTTTAGGAACAACGTGTCTATAAAATAACCCCTTGAAAACCACTTAAAAATTGTTGTAGATCGATGCAATAAAAAAATCCCCAAAAATGAAATGTAGCTATTAATGCGAAACACAGTGAATAATACATACAATAAAGACCCATTTTTATCAGTCACATGGTGTATTTTAGGCTGACAAAATGGGGACATTGACTAAATCGGGCAATTTTTTTCTTTATAATAAACTTAAGCTGTTAAAATATTCTTCCCGTCCCTTGATGTAGTCTGATAACTATTTCTGATTATGATGAACTTTTTATTTTTGCATATTTCCATCTTCATGATAAGGAAACATGCTCAAGAAAGGATTTACTCGAATTCATTCTTGTTCGTCTGCTAGAGCCCATCAAACATAAGTTCATATTTGGCTGATAAAATCGGGGTTTCAATGTATTATAATAGATATTCAGCATTCAAAGAAGTTTCTTGTGAACGAGTGTAGAACGACTTCGTTTCTACTTACTTGAAGTCAGCGTCGTAGCCAGAAATTCGGTTTGGTGAAGAACGATCTTACTGTCCAAACGTCATAATTCCGAAACCGTAATTTTTGAAATTTTAGAATTATGCAGAATTAATTTTTCAGAAAATAGTAACAGAGTTCGTGTCTTTAGCGAATTTGTTGAGACTTTATTGCAGTCATGAATATTAACCTGAGAAAATTCACCATAAATACTTCTTGGACGATATACCGTCAAAATTATTTTATCAAATGATGCGCTGTTTAACGTTTGTAAAACTCATCGAAGATACTAAACCTTCGAAATTGGCGGTTTCAAAATGATGCTATCTTGACCTTAAATTACTGTTTTTAAACATTTGACCTATACATATAATTTGTCATACAACAAAAATCAAATGCTCATCAAAATCGACCAGGACCTGCTAGAGTCGAATGGAAATCGTCATTTTTCATAAATTTCTCTTTATATTCGGAAAGTGTTATCCTCGTTATTAATCATATAACGTTTTCGTCTCAACTCTACGCATTCCCAAAATAAAAACCTGTTTTAATCCACCTAGTGGTGCAATTGTGCTTGTCTCATTTGTCCAGACTACGATTCCATGGCTGGTTATGTTCAATACAATGGTGGAAATGAATATTACATGTTCAGTACGATTTGCACATACATACAATGGATCGACAGCCACGATCTTGAGATACTATATGATACTGAAACATCGCTTGAAACCAGCGGCGGTTCATGGAAAAAGATCCGGGAGGTCCAGGTCCTGCCGAAAATTTTCAACTTGTTAAGAAATTTTAAACTATTTTTAATTTTAAAGTAGCAACCCATCACTGCATACTCCCTCCAGGTCGGTATGATTGACGATTTTTAGAGTGATTACATAACCTTTCTATATAAGAAAGGCAAAAATGTACCAAAATCCAAAAAAGTCAATTTTTGTCAAACATCTCAATGTTTCATGCATTTTAAAGTCATTTGGCATCAAAAATACAAATTTGATTTTGAAAATTTTTCATTTCAGTTTATATGGGAATTTGCTGTGTGAATGCACTCTTCAACTCGAAACTCCGGAACCGGAAGTTCAATCAATAAAAAAATTCAATAGCAGCCGATGGGAAGGTTGTACCTTTCATTTGAGACTAACTTTGTGCAAATCGGTCCAGCCATCTCTGAGAAACAGAGGTCACATTTTTTCCACATACACACATACATACACACAGACATTTTCCGATCTCTACGAACTCAGTCGATTGGCATATGACACTCGGTCCTCCGGGTCGGGATTAGATTGACGAATTTTAGAGTGAATGAGAAAGGCAAAAACATTTTTAGCAAATGTTGAACGTTGTGCATTTTTTTTGGTGAGCTGTTCTATGTTTCATAGACATTAAATCAATTTTAACTTCGCTTCCTATTAAATAAATACTCTTATTACAGTACATCTCTACAAAAACGAGCTCAATTTGAAAAGAATTCTGAGAATTATGATTGATTACAGAACTCTGGAATTTTCTATTGGAATGTTTTCAGGCAGGAATTTGATATTGATGCTATTAGACAACTGTGAAATCAAGACCAATAGATCAGTTACATATCAGGACCCCATTTCGACAATTTATCAAAAGTCCTCATGATGTTTACAACAACAGCTTATCAATGTACGGATCAAGTAATTGTTATTGTAATATTGAATTAAATCAGTCAGCATCAATATATTTTCAACTTCAATACAATATTTTTTTTT
Organism: Topomyia yanbarensis; assembly: GCF_030247195.1. Taxonomy (NCBI): domain Eukaryota; kingdom Metazoa; phylum Arthropoda; class Insecta; order Diptera; family Culicidae; genus Topomyia; species Topomyia yanbarensis. The sequence goes on along the minus strand of NC_080672.1, from coordinate 219,149,742 downwards.
GGTGTGGTGGGGGGCAGTTGTATGGTGTTAAACCCCAAAACCTTCTCTTGGCTACGCCGTTGCTTGGAGTTATTTATTTCGCTTTTCATTTTCCGATATGTTTCAGATCGATCCGATGGTTATAACTTAGAAAAATTGCAGTCAGAAGGTTCGTACAAATGAACATTTTTGCACTGATAAGTTATCAAGTTCCTTCCAGACAACTTGGAAGTGTTCGGTTATTATTTCTAGCGGCTGTAGATAGAAAAATGAAATACAAAATTCTTTTTATCGAAATAATGTTTGGCTTATTTCAATGGATTATTACTATATTGAACAATAAATAGGCGACAAAGAGTAATCCACAAATAACAAGCCATAACTTTTAAAGCATTCAAAATAGATATTTGAAGTCTTCAGTAAAGTTATTCGCAAAAGTAAGAGCTACAAATTTGCTGAAGGCATCATTTCGATATAATCACTTCCAAGAAAATTTGTGAAAATATCTCACTCATAGGGGGATTACTCAGCAAAAGCACAATACCAAAAGAAAGAGCATATTGTCTCCATTAAATTCTCCGAAGATACTATTGACCTAAAATAAGCCGTTTTGGCGTTAATAATAGATTACATGTTTTTGGTCATATTTCTGGCAATGGGAAATGATAAAAATCTTTCGTCCGCATTTAATGTTAAATATCTCTTTTGATAATAGTCTGATTTCAACAATCTATAGCTTGTTCGAAAGATATTCGTTAAAACTGTCTAAAAACATATAAATTGTTCATCTATATTGTCAATTTCGGCAGATAATTCAAAAAAACTGCAAAAACGCCATTTTTACACATTCAAACATTCATATTTTGAAAACTAAACATCAGAATCAAAAACAAATTAATAGCGTTCTTACTGTTTTTTATTTCTTTCATTTAAAATTGATTTGGATAAGATCGGTTCAGCCGAGCACGACTGAGAATTTGTTCGTTACATACACACACAGACATTGTCCCATATCGTCGAGCTGAGTCGATTGGTAAATAAGACTCGGCCCTCCGGGCATCGGAAAAAATCTTGAAAGTTTGAGCGAATTCTATACATTTCTTTTATAAGAAATGTAAAAACATTTTTAGCAAATGTTGAGTTATGCAATTTTTTTGGTGAACAGTTCTATGTTTCCTAGACATTAAATCAATTCCAACTTCCAACGCAAATGAAATTTTTTGCACCGATAAGTGATTTAGTTCCATCCAGACAACTTGGAATTGTTCGGTGGTTATTTCTAGTGGTTTTAGATAGAAAAATGAAATACAAAATTCGTTTTATCGAAATAATATTACATTTCTTATAAAAGAAATGTATAGAATTCGCTCAAACTTTCAAGATTTTTTCCGAGGCCCGGAGGGCCGAGTCTTATATACCAATCGACTCAGCTCGACGATTTGGGACAATGTCTGTGTGTGTGTGTCTGTGTGTGTGTGTATGTAACGGACAAATTCTCATTCGTGTTTCTCAGCAATGGCTGAACCGATCTTACCCAAACCAATTTTAAATGAAAGAACTAAAAAACAGTATGAACGCTATTAATTTGTTTTTGATTCTGATGTTTAGTTTCGAAGATATGAATGTTTGAATGCGTAAAAATGGCGTTTCTTGCAGTTTTTTTGAATTATCTGCCGAAATTGGCAATATAGATTAACAATTTATATGTTTTTAGACAGCGTTAACGAATACCTTTCGAACAAGCTATAGATTGTTAAAATCGGACTATTATCAAAAGAGATATTTAACATTAAATGCGGACGAAAGATTTTTATCATTTCACATTGCCAGAAATATGACCAAAAACATGTAATCTATTATTAGCGCCAAAACGGCTTATTTTAGGTCAATAGTATCTTCGGAGAATTTAATGGAGGCAATATGCCCTTTCTTTTGGTATTGTGTTTTTGCTGATTAATCCCCCTATGAGTGAGATATTTTCACAAATTTTCTTGGAAGCGATTGTATCGAAATGATGCCTTCAGTAAATTTGTAGCTCTTACTTTTGCGAATAACTTTACTGAAGACTTGAAATATCTATTTTGAATACTTTAAAAGTTATGGCTTGTTGTTTGTGGATTACTGTTTGTCGCCTATTTATTGTTCAATATAGTAATAATCCATTGAAATAAGCTAAACATTATTTCGATAAATCGTATTTTGTATTTCATTTTTCTATCTACAACCGCTAGAAATAATCACCGAACACTTCCAAGTTGTCTGGAAGGAACTTGATAACTTATCAGTGCAAAAATGTTCACTTGTGCGAACCTTCTGACTGCAATTTTTCTAACTTATGACCATCGGATCGATGTGAAACATATCGGAAAATGAAAAGCGAAATAAATAACTCCAAGCAACGGCGTAGACAAGAGAAGGTTTTGGGGTTTAACACCATACAACCCCCCCCCCCCCCCTACCACACAAAAAAAATATTGGATTGAAGTTGAAAATTTATTGATGCAGACTGATTTAATTCAATATTACAATAACAATTATCTGATCCGTACATTGATAATCTGTTGTTGTAAACATCAGGAGAATTTTTGGTAAATTGTCGGAATGGGGTCCTGATATGTAACTGATCTATTGGTCTTGATTTCACAGTTGTCTAATTGCATCAATATCAAATTCCTGCCTGAAAACATTCCAATAGAAAATTCCAGAGCTCTGTAGTCAATCATATTCCTCAGATTTATTTTCAAATTGGTCTCGTTTTTGTAGAGATGTACTATAATAAGGGTCTTTATTTATTAGGAAGCGAAGTTAAAATTGATTTAATGTCTATGAAACATAGAACTGCTCACCAAAAAAAAGCATAACTTTCAACATTTGCTAAAATGTTTTTGCCTTTCTCATTCACTCTAAAATTCATCAATCTAATCCCGACCGGGAGGGCCGAGTGTCATATGCCAATCGACTCAGTTCGTCGAGATCGGAAAATGTCTGTGTGTGTATGTATGTGTGTATGTGGAAAAAAATGTGACCTCTGTTAATTAGAGATGGCTGGATCGATTTGCACAAAGTTAGTCTCAAATGAAAGGTACAACTTTCCCATCGGCAGCAATTGATTTTTTTTATTGATTGGACTTCCGGTTCCGGAGTTACGAGTTGAAGAGTGCAATCACACAGCAAATTCCCATATAAACCGAAATGAAAAATTTTCAAAATCAAATTTGTATTTTTGATGCCAAATGACTTTATAGTGCATGAAACATCGAGATTTGATGTAAACTCGAAAAAAATAATGTTTGACAAAAATAGATTTTTTGGACTTTGGTTCATTTTTGCCGTTCTCATATAGAAAGGTTATGTAATCACTCTAAAAATCGTCCCGCCCGGAGGGAGTATGCAGTGAGTGGTTGCTACTTTAAAATTAAAACTAGTTTAAAATTTCTTAATAAGTTGAAAATTTTCGGCAGGACCCGGACCTCCCGGATCTTACTATGTGATACTGAAACATCGCTTGAAACCAGCGGCGGTCAAGCGATGTTTCAGTATCACATAGTATCTCAAGATCGTGGCTGTCGATCCATTGTACGTATGTGCAAATCGTACTGAACATGTAATATGCATTTCCACCATTGTATTGAACATAACCCGCCATGGAATCGTAGTCTGGACAAATGAGAAAAGCACAATTGCACCACTAGGTGGATTAAAACAGGTTTTTATTTTGGGAATGCGTCGAGTTGAGGCGAAAACGTAATATGGTTAATAACGAGGATAACACTTTCCGAATGTAGAGAGAAATTTATGAGAAATGGCGATTTCCATTCGACTGTATGAACTGATGGATTTTGACGAGAATTTGATTTTTGTTATATGACCAATTATATGTATAGGTCAAATGTTCAAAAACAGTAATTTAAGGTCAAGATAACATCATTTTGAAACCGCCAATTTCGGAGGTTTAGTATCTTCGATGAGTTTTATAAACGTTATGAACAGCGCATCATTTGATAAAATAATTTTGGCGGTATATCGTCCAAGAAGTATTTATGGTGAATTTTCTCAGGTTAATGTTCATGACTACAATAAAGTCTCAACAAATTCATTAAAGACACGAACTCTGTTACTATTTTCTAAAAAAATAATTCTGCATAATTTTAAAACTTCAAAAATTACGGTTTCGGAATTATGCCGTTTGGACAGTAAGATCGATTTTCACCAAACCCCCACCAATTGTAAAATTGGTATTGTAAAAAAACGTGAGGGCGATACTTCAATGCTGATAGGTGGGACCGAAAAAGTAAACAATCGTCAAAGGGGTGATACTATCATTTTGTCAATTTCAATAGCAAACACAAATTTTAATTTAATAATTTCAAATACTTCATGAAGTTTTGGGTTTCGATCACTGAATCATGCAATCTAGGATGTAAAAAACACAATAGTTCTTAAATAGGAAATAAAACCAAGTCTGGAAATATTCACTGTTGATTTTCTTTGAATGGTGTCACTGCTAGTATCGCGTTTTTTTCCCAGAAAAAGCGTTGATTTTTAGGTCTCAGTCGCGTTGGAAATTTGATTAAAGTATAAACTTCATTTCGATTCAAAAAAAAATTCGATTTTTTGGCTCAGTACAATATACATAACCCCTTTAGGAAAATTCAGTTTTCCCACCACAATGCATTGATTGAGGAATTTAGATATTTTATTAACAGAGCGTTAGCAATAATTCGTTTGTATGTCTATTTTATGGGCCATTTTTTCGCTTTCCCATTGATTTGGTTTGAGATTTCTAGCACTGATGTTGTCCTATGCTGATTTGAGCGATTCTCTGTGTCCTGCCACAATCCCATGTAGTCAGTGGCGTAGCCAGAAATTTGGTTTGGAGGGGGTTTTGATGAAAATCGCAAATTTTTTGAAAAAATGCTAAAATTTAATATGAGTTTGATAAATTATTGAAAACTCAAAAACATAAGTAGTCTAACAAATGTCATTCCAGTCTACAAACAAGAAGGATCAACATGGAACAGTTTTCAAACCTCTATAGATTATTTTCTTGTATAATATGTCAATGAAGTCAAAAATTGCGATCTTTTAAAGTGGGATAAATGATCTAAAAAATTTTCAACGTTCAAGATCACCTAATATAATAATCCTTGACTTTGAAGGTTTGACAACTTCGGGAAGTTATCAACATAAAACAGCGCCTGCTTTGATATAGAAATTTTAGTGATTAACTCTCATAGAGGTAATTATGGTGAATTATTTTTTCAAAAATATTAAGAGACATGGTGCCTTCAGCAAAGTTTTTGATAATGTCATTTCAAACAATTTTGTTGAAAATATGAAGGCTACATGAATTCATAATATAGGGATTTAAATGGACTAGGCCTGCTATATTTCTTCTTAGTGAAGAAAAATTTAGGTGAAAACTAGTTTTTTCTGCGCTACGGATAAAAATGTTTGAAACAATCATTGCGAGTTGAGAACACAAAACCTATAACTAAATTATGGATGGATGGAACTGAAACTTGCGTTTCGACTTCATCTCATCAGAATCCGACACTAACTTGGTGGGCGGACTAAGCTTGCGCCGAATTGATGCTAGCTCCTGAAAATGGAATCACTCTTTGTGTTTTTGAGTCCTTTTAATATCTGGGAATTATTTGTTTTATATCCAGTTCCCTTATTTTTTTGTAAGCTTCAAAGGCACCTTGAACGCAATGTGAATTTATTATTTAATTACCGCAGAAGAGATTTATCAAATACAGTCATTTCAGAATAGCCTTTTGTAAAGGTTTTCTACTACTATATTTCGATACTCTGAATATGTGGGATATTAATGTCTTTGACAAAGTTGTTTGTTTGAAATAGCAGTTTCGAAAACTTTGCTGGAGACATTAAGTCTCGACCCAAATTTGGTTCAAGAGTAATTCTTGTCTATAATTACTTCTAGGAGGATTAACCGTCAAAATTATTCTATCAGCAGATGAACAGTTTTACGTTTTGAAATTCTTCAATGTTACTTAACATCGAAATTTGGCAGTTTCGAATGAATGTGATCATGACCGTTAAAAATTTATCGAGCATTAATTTTGCTTTTCTTCATTAGTCAACCTCACAACTTGCAGTACTAGTACGTAGCACACAAAATTTTAGTACGCCATTCATTGCATCCTGCTAAGAGGCTATTCATATAGTTGATAATACAACAATAATCCAATGCTCATAAAACCGATCCTGACCTGCTAGAGACAAAATTACATCAGCTTTCAACTAGCTTCTGAAATGTTATTCTTGTTGTTAACCATATTGAATTGTTGTCTAAACTCTACACAATCTAAAAAAATACATTTTCAGCAAATGTTGAAATGTATGTAAGTTTTCGGTAAACAAGCTTATGTTTTATATGCAATCAACCTATTCAAATTTAGATTCCCATTCGAAAAATTGTCTCTAATCCATATTTTGAAGCATCTTTCCAAAAATGAGCTCATAATAATTCAGACAGTTATTTTATTTTACATTGAAGTAATTTGACAACTATGGGATTTTGGCTAAGAGATAAGTTACAAGATCCCCTTCCCATAATTTTCCAAATGTTCTCATGACGCTTTAAACACAGTTCTCAGTGTAGTGATCAGAGAATATTTTTCCAAAAATATTTTGTGGAATATTAAATTAAATTCGTCAGCATCAATTTTTTTTTCAATCCAATTAATTTTGGTTTGTGGGGGGGGGTTTAACCCCCAAAACCCCCCCTGGCTACGCCACTGCATGTAGTATGTGTTATCAAAAACATCGCGAAGCATCAAGTTCTAAATGTTCTCAAACGATATAATATCCGACGAGAGTGATAAGAGTTATAAGAAATGTCTCATCACACTGTTAGGTGGATTAAAAGCGTTTTTGGTTTATTCAAATGGATTATTACTATATTGAACAATAAATAGGCGACAAAGAGTAATCCACAAACAACAAGCCATAACTGTTAATGTATTCAAAATAGATTTTTCATGTCTTCAGTAAAGTTATTCGCCAAAGTAAGAGCTACAAATTTGCTGAAGGCATCATTTCAATACAATCGCTTCCAAGAAAATTTATGAAAATATCTCACTCGTAGGGGGATTAATCAGCAAAAGCACTATTCAAAAAATAAAGGGCATATTGCCTCCATTAAATTCTCCGAAGGTACTGTTGACCTAAAATTAGCCCTTTTGGCGTTAATAATAGATTACACGTTTTTGGTCATATTATTTGCACACTTTAGTTTTTCAATATTTACTAACAGACGCGCTTTAATTAATTTTATTATAGCTTTGACATGTGTAGAGCCATGTCTTTTAAACATGTTGCATGTGCCTTTTGTCATTTTTCTTAACACTGTTTACCAAAACAAACAAAATACTTCAAGGGTCGATAAACGTGATTAGAGGCTCGTAAAATAAGATTGCTCAACAAAACATAAAATCTTAAGTGTACCGAGATCACATACTCTTTTTCGGAAAGAAGAAGAAAAAAAGATGAAAATGGCGTTTTCCGTTTGTTTCTAGTACATAAGGATCGGATTTTATGAGCTTTGGAAGGTTTTTGTGTGATGGAAAATGACGTTTGTCGTTTGTTTCTAGTGTGTAAGGATCGGTTTTTATGAGCATTTGAAGATTTTTGTGTCTTTAAAAAAGTTGTTTTTAATATCATTATCAACAACTTTACCGAAGATTCCAAGCCTCTAAATATTTTTTTTTGTTTATTCTCCGTAATTATGTCCAAGAGAATTAATTACCAAAATTGTTCTTTTCAAGAGATGCTCTGTGTTATGTTGTATAATTTCATTGAAGACATTGAACCTCCAAAGTTGGCGGTTGCGAAATAATGTGATCTTGGCCGTGAAAAAACTGGTTTCGGACCTTTATTTCTGAATTCTTGACATAAAAAGTGCATAACTTGAGAACGTGGCCTTGTGCACTAATTACGCCATCAATTTAGCCTTCAAATATACGTCATAAATAGCCCCTTATTTCACTTTGTTTTGATTTTGCGAAATTTTCAATCCCTTCGTGTGGCTATTTTTATAATTGATAATTCAAAAAATCTTTAAAAGCTCTTAAAAAACTATTCTGACATACTAAAAATAAACTGATATTGCCATTTTTCATCATTTTCCTTATTTCCACTCAAGTTTTTCTGACAAGTAACGTTGTAAATGTTAAATTGAAATGAATCTCTTAATTTAGAAAAAGCGATAAATGCGTGGTGCTTCATTGTTGAAAAAGCCTCTGATATCAGTATAAATTAATGATATTTTAATGAAAGTAAAGAAAACTGGTTAATTTTTATTTTATATCGAATTCAAGAAGTGTGCAAAGTAGCCCCCAGCTAGTCCACAAAAATTATTTCTGAAAGCTATATGAACAACTTTTTTATGTGTGAACCAATTCTGCTCATATTTGGTAAAAATAATACATATACGATGACGATAAACCTGTGCTGATATGATACAAATTCATCGATTATTAAAGGAGTTATAATTCGTCAAAATTGAACAATTGATAAAATATGCGCAAAGAAACCCAAGACGGTATGGGAAATGATAAAAAAATTCGTCCGTATTTAATGTTTAATATCTCTTTTGATTATAGTCTATGGCTTGTTCGAAAGGTATTCGTATAAGCTGTCTAAAAGTATATAAAGTGTTAATCTACGTTGTCAATTTTGGCAGATAATTTAAATAAACCTCAAAAAACGCCATTTTTACATATTCAAACATTCATATCTTGGAAACTAAACATCAGAATCAAAAACAAATTAATAGCGTTCGGTCTGGGTGATAGGCCTTTGCATTTAAAATTGGTTGTTGACATTGTCCCAAATCGTTGAGCTGAGTCGATTGGTAGATAAGACTCGGCCCTCCGGGCCTCGGAAAAAGTCTTGAAAGTTTGAGCGAATTCTATACATTTCATTTATAAGAAATGTAAAACATGGCGAAACATCAAGTTTTAAAGAAAGCGATAAGAGTTATAAGGAATGAATCATCACACTGTTAGGTGGATTAAAAGCGTTGTTAGTAAGGTTTTTACATTCACTAAGTCATTCGCCTGCAATGCAGAACTATTTTCGTACACCGCTATGCAGAATGCTTATATGCATTTTACAAGTAAAAAATAGTTTACGAGACATTTTATTTATGTAGAAACAGTTTACTAGACAGTATAGAGAAGATACAGTAATCATCTTTGTACTACTAATGTTCATTTTTTCAAAAATAATCATAATTCCAAAAATAGTCAAATATATACGCAATCTCATATTCGTGCAGCACACATAATTTTTAATAAATATTCAATGTGGTAGCTTTTGTTTGTAATTACAGTTTTCAATCGTATTGGAATGCTGACCACTAGTTTTTGTGTGTATTCAACTTAAATTTTATCCCATTCTTCTAAATAGGTGTTTCTAAAATCATTCTCATTATAATCCGGATAGTTTCGCACTTTTTATCCAAATACTCCCATTTATTTTTCTAATCAGTTAATAAACGGGGTGCGCAGTAGTGAATCTATAACATTTAAACAATTATAATTTTTTTTCTAAACGTTTGGTGCACGTCTTATGCTTTAGGTTCTTCTCCATATCGATTTCCAATATCCACCATTTTTTAGTAAAAGTACCATTTTACGGAAGCTTTGCTTTAAAATTTATTTTAAGATATTCATATTAAAATACATATTCTGATCCATCATTCCATCAATGAAGACTAAATTTATAGCACTTCTAGTGGACATATACTACCCCATACAATATCTCCACAGTCTCTGCGCTTAGCTGCTGTTATAAGACTATTACGTACTGGTCTTAGTTCGATTTTCTCCACTCAAAACAACAGCCATTTGAGTCAAAGATATTGAATTTGGACTCGTAGACAAAGTTCACAATCTTTACAATAATCCGATAACATGTTTCAATGTTGTTCAGTAAATAAAAAATCAATTCTTTGTTCTTCTCATTGATGAACAGCTTCTTGCTCGGAACACAGGCTATGTAATTCCGTTCTCCGTATATTACGAGCCGTACTAGAGCAGACTTATACTTTAATGCTATGATTCAATTTATTTACCATTAATAACTCGATTTTCCCAAATTTTTATAATTAAAAATCGTTTATCTCTCATCGTATTTTTTTTACAGTTCAAGTTTTTCTCAATATCTGATCTGCGTTTCGCCACATCAAAGTTTTACTTTTCTGTACTCATAAAACGTATTTTTCTAAGTAAAACAAAAAAATGAAGAAATAGCAGGTCTTAAATTACAAATTAATTGACTTTTCAAAAGTGTACGAATATGAAATTGTGCCATTTTCACACCAAGTAATGATATTTAATGTGTAGTGTACGGTAACTTGCACACTTTACATTACAAATGATAAGAAAATGACAGATGATGATTCTACTACCACATTAACAATACAATACCTATATTAAATAGCGCAGAAATTTATGAAACAATATTACACATATACATTAGAGGTGTTTTTTTTTACAATGGAGAATACATTTACGTACTAGCCCAGTACACGTGCTATTAGTAGATGCCAAGCTACCACACGGGGTGTACTGGGGGTGTGTCGGACTCTCATGGTGACGCAGCCATTAATACCGACTAAACTCCATTGGGCTTCGCAATTGTTCCCCCCAGGGACTACCTCTCGGTATTACTTCTGGGGGGATGGCTGTACTTGATGTACTCATTCACTCTCGCTCACGCGTTCATACTTCCTGTATGAGGCTTACTTGGCTGCTCTCTCTGTCACACCTTGATTCACTCTCTAACGCTCCACATGAGGCTTACTTTTGTGCTCACCTTTTTCGTTCCTTGCGATGCTGACTTGTGTGCTCGCCTTTTTCATACCTTGCTAGGCTTACTTTTGTGCTAGCCTCTAACATACCATGTGAGGCTGACTTGGATGCTCACCCTATCACCTGGTTCACTCTCAATCGTACCACTCTATTACACCCCTGTCGCTCCCCCTGGCATCCCATGTGGGACATTTTTCTTAGGCCCCACTTCTGGCATACCATGTGAGGCTTACTTGGGTGCTCACCGTTTTCATACCTTGTGAGGCTGACTTTTGTGCTCACCTCTAACATACCATGTGATACTGACATTTGTGCTCACCCTTAACATACCGTGTGAGACTGACTTGGATGCTCACCCTTCCGCTCCTCTGCCACGCCACGAGGCATCGATAGCTAAGTCCCAACATATTACGCTACGACCCTCCAATCTTGGCATGAGGCAGTCCACATATTCGCGGTTGCCAGTCGCTGCGCCAAACCTGCCTCAGCATGAACAGACCATTCACTCACCTTGCTGCGCTCGGTCTTTTTCGCTTCAACTAACCAATCACTAGTTAGTCGTGCCCGTCGTCTGTTGCTCGGTGCACCAAATTCCCTGTAGTTGTTTTTAATACCATTATCAACAACTTTACCGAAGATTCCAAGCCTCTAAATATTTTTTTTTGTTTATTCTCCGTAATTATGTCCAAGAGAATTAATTACCAAAATTGTTCTTTTCAAGAGATGCTCTGTGTTATGTTGTATAATTTCATTGAAGACATTGAACCTCCAAAGTTGGCGGTTGCGAAATAATGTGATCTTGGCCGTGAAAAAACTGGTTTCGGACCTTTATTTCTGAATTCTTGACATAAAAAGTGCATAACTTGAGAACGTGGCCTTGTGCACTAATTACGCCATCAATTTAGCCTTCAAATATACGTCATAAATAGCCCCTTATTTCACTTTGTTTTGATTTTGCGAAATTTTCAATCCCTTCGTGTGGCTATTTTTATAATTGATAATTCAAAAAATCTTTAAAAGCTCTTAAAAAACTATTCTGACATACTAAAAATAAACTGATATTGCCATTTTTCATCATTTTCCTTATTTCCACTCAAGTTTTTCTGACAAGTAACGTTGTAAATGTTAAATTGAAATGAATCTCTTATTTTAGAAAAAGCGATAAATGCGTGGTGCTTTATTGTTGAAAAAGCCTCTGATATCAGTATAAATTAATGATATTTTAATGAAAGTAAAGAAAATTGGTTAATTTTTATTTTATATCGAATTCAAGAAGTGTGCAAAGTAGCCCCCAGCTAGTCCACAAAAATTATTTCTGAAAGCTATATGAACAACTTTTTTATGTGTGAACCAATTCTGCTCATATTTGGTAAAAATAATACATATACGATGACGATAAACCTGTGCTGATATGATACAAATTCATCGATTATTAAAGGAGTTATAATTCGTCAAAATTGAACAATTGATAAAATATGCGCAAAGAAACCCACGACGGTATGGGAAATGATAAAAAAATTCGTCCGTATTTAATGTTTAATATCTCTTTTGATAATAGTCTATGGCTTGTTCGAAAGGTATTCGTATAAGCTGTCTAAAAGTATATAAAGTGTTAATCTACGTTGTCAATTTTGGCAGATAATTTAAATAAACCTCAAAAAACGCCATTTTTACATATTCAAACATTCATATCTTGGAAACTAAACATCAGAATCAAAAACAAATTAATAGCGTTCGGTCTGGGTGATAGGCCTTTGCATTTAAAATTGATTGTTGACATTGTCCCAAATCGTCGAGCTGAGTCGATTGGTAGATAAGACTCGGCCCTCCGGGCCTCGGAAAAAATCTTGAAAGTTTGAGCGAATTCTATACATTTCATTTATAAGAAATGTAAAACATGGCGAAACATCAAGTTTTAAAGAAAGCGATAAGAGTTATAAGGAATGAATCATCACACTGTTAGGTGGATTAAAAGCGTTGTTAGTAAGGTTTTTACATTCACTAAGTCATTCGCCTGCAATGCAGAACTATTCCTCGCTGCTCTTTCTGTCATTCCACAGCAAATAACTTCAATGCACCTACAATGACACCATCTCATTTTCGTACACCGCTATGCAGAATGCTTATATGCATTTTACAAGTAAAAAACAGTTTACGAGACATTTTATTTATGTAGAAACAGTTTACTAGACAGTATAGAGAAGATACAGTAATCATCTTTGTACTACTAATGTTCATTTTTTCAAAAATAATCATAATTCCAAAAATAGTCAAATATATACGCAATCTCATATTCGTGCAGCACACATAATTTTTAATAAATATTCAATGTGGTAGCTTTTGTTTGTAATTACAGTTTTCAATCGTATTGGAATGCTGACCACTAGTTTTTGTGTGTATTCAACTTAAATTTTATCCCATTCTTCTAAATAGGTGTTTCTAAAATCATTCTCATTATAATCCGGATAGTTTCGCACTTTTTATCCAAATACTCCCATTTATTTTTCTAATCAGGTAATAAACGGGGTGCGCAGTAGTGAATCTATAACATTTAAACAATTATAATTTTTTTTCTAAACGTTTGGTGCACGTCTTATGCTTTAGGTTCTTCTCCATATCGATTTCCAATATCCACCATTTTTTAGTAAAAGTACCATTTTACGGAAGCTTTGCTTTAAAATTTATTTTAAAATATTCATATTAAAATACATATTCTGATCCATCATTCCATCAATGAAGACTAAATTTATAGCACTTCTAGTGGACATATACTACCCCATACAATATCTCCACAGTTTCTGCGCTTAGCTGCTGTTATAAGACTATTACGTCCAGGTCTTAGTTCGATTTTCTCCACTCAAAACAACAGCCATTTGAGTCAAAGATATTGAATTTGGACTCGTAGACAAAGTTCACAATCTTTACAATAATCCGATAACATGTTTCAATGTTGTTCAGTAAATAAAAAATCAATTCTTTGTTCTTCTCATTGATGAACAGCTTCTTGCTCGGAACACAGGCTATGTAATTCCGTTCTCCGTATATTACGAGCCGTACTAGAGCAGACTTATACTTTAATGCTATGATTCAATTTATTTACCATTAATAACTCGATTTTCCCAAATTTTTATAATTAAAAATCGTTTATCCCTCATCGTATTTTTTTTACAGTTCAAGTTTTTCTCAATATCTGCTCTGCGTTTCGCCACATCAAAGTTTTACTTTTCTGTACTCATAAAACGTATTTTTCTAAGTAAAACAAAAAAATGAAGAAATAACAGGTCTTAAATTACAAATTAATTGACTTTTCAAAAGTGTACGAATATGAAATTGTGCCATTTTCACACCAAGTAATGATATTTAATGTGTAGTGTACGGTAACTTGCACACTTTACATTACAAATGATAAGAAAATGACAGATGATGATTCTACTACCACATTAACAATACAATACCTAAATTAAATAGCGCAGAAATTTATGAAACAATATTACACATATACATTAGAGGTGTTTTTTTTACAATGGAGAATACATTTACGTACTAGCCCAGTACACGTGCTATTAGTAGATGCCAAGCTACCACACGGGGTGTACTGGGGGTGTGTCGGGCTCTCATGGTGACGCAGCCATTAATACCGACTAAACTCCATTGGGCTTCGCAATTGTTCCCCCCAGGGACTACCTCTCGGTATTACTTCTGGGGGGGATGGCTGTACTTGATGTACTCATTCACTCTCGCTCACGCGTTCATACTTCCTGTATGAGGCTTACTTGGCTGCTCTCTCTGTCACACCTTGATTCACTCTCTAACGCTCCACATGAGGCTTACTTTTGTGCTCACCTTTTTCGTTCCTTGCGATGCTGACTTGTGTGCTCGCCTTTTTCATACCTTGCTAGGCTTACTTTTGTGCTAGCCTCTAACATACCATGTGAGGCTGACTTGGATGCTCACCCTATCACCTGGTTCACTCTCAATCGTACCACTCTATTACACCCCTGTCGCTCCCCCTGGCATCCCATGTGGGACATTTTTCTTAGGCCCCACTTCTGGCATACCATGTGAGGCTTACTTGGGTGCTCACCGTTTTCATACCTTGTGAGGCTGACTTTTGTGCTCACCTCTAACATACCATGTGATACTGACATTTGTGCTCACCCTTAACATACCGTGTGAGACTGACTTGGATGCTCACCCTTCCGCTCCTCTGCCACGCCACGAGGCATCGATAGCTAAGTCCCAACATATTACGCTACGACCCTCCAATCTTGGCATGAGGCAGTCCACATATTCGCGGTTGCCAGTCGCTGCGCCAAACCTGCCTCAGCATGAACAGACCATTCACTCACCTTGCTGCGCTCGGTCTTTTTCGCTTCAACTAACCAATCACTAGTTAGTCGTGCCCGTCGTCTGTTGCTCGGTGCACCAAATTCCCTGTAGCCTACAGGCAATCTGGGTGGTTGCAGTCGAGACTGCGTTCCACTTCTCCACCGATTGACACATCCGCTGAATAAGGATATCAGGGGTTGTGTCCCAGCCGCAGACGTCAACCATTGCTCTTCTTTTGACATCGAAACGAGGACATTCGAACAGTATGTGTTCGGCAGTTTCGTCTACACCTGGGCAGTCAGGGCAGGCGGGGCCCTCCGCGTGCCCGAACCTGTGGAGGTACTGTCGGAAGCAGCCATGGCCTGACAGGAATTATGTCAGATGGAAGTCAACTTCCCCATGGGGTCTGCCCACCCAGCTTGATATGTTAGCTATCAGCCGGTGGGTCCACCTACCTTTCGAGGAGTTATCCTACTCACGCTGCCATCTGGCGACCGAGGTCACCCTGGTTCGCTCGTGGGCTCCTCTATTTCCACGTGGCTCAAAGCACTCCTCCTCTTCCCGGATGACCAGCCCGAGTGGCATCATGCTCGCTATCACGCAGGATGCATCATGTGATACCGTGCGGTAGGCAGATATCACTCTGAGGCACATTACGCGGTAGGTGCTCTCCAATTTCCGTGGGTAACTGGTTACCGTCAGTGCTCTTGACCATGACGGGCCGCCGTACCTGAGGATAGATACGGCAACGCCTGCCAGTAACCTACGTCTACTGGCGCACCTTTGAGCTGTTGGACATCATCCTCGATAGTTCCGCAACAGCAGTCGACGCTCTCTTGCATGCATAGTCGACGTGGCTGCCGAAGGTCAGCTTGTCGTCTATAATGACTCCGAGAGACTTCAGACTTCGCTGTGAGGTCATCACGACTACTCCCACATGGATAACTGCATGTTGTGCCGACTTGCGGTTGTTGACGATAACTACCTCCGTCTTATGCTGAGCAAGCTCCAGGCCTCTCGCGCTCATCCATTCCTCCACCGTGTTGATCGCGTGTTCTGCAGTTAGTTCTACCTCAGGGATTGACTCCCCATAGACCTCCAAGGTTACGTCGTCGGCAAAGCCGACGATCTTACCTTGGGAACTTCAGTCTCAGAACCCCGTTATACATGAGGTTCCATAGCACCGGGCCTAAGATCGAGCCATGCGGAACTCCGGCGGTAATCGGAACCCTTTTCTGACCGGCATCGGTCTCGTATAGCAGTACGCGGTTCTGGAAGTAGCTTTCCAGGATCCGGTACAGACTCACCGGTAGGCTAAACTGGTGTAACGAGAGCGATGTTGAATGCGTTCTTCACGTCAAGTGTCACTAACGCACAGTATCGAATACCTCGCCTTTTTCGTTGGATCGCTATCTCGGCAGTTTTTATCACTGAGTTGATAGCGTCCACCGTGGACTTACCCTTCCGAAAGCAAAACTGGTTGCTTGACAGACCGTCCGTACCTTCTGTGTACGGGGTTAGCCTGTTGAGGATAATCAAGCAATTTGTCAGTCGTGTCGATCAGACAGATTGGTCTGTACGCCAATGGGTCGCCTGGCGGCTTCCCAGGCTTCGGCAACAACACCAATTTCTGCCTTTTCCATCTATCGGGGAAGCGGTACTCGTCAATGCATCTCTGCATAGCTAGCCTGAACATGTTCGGGTTCGTTATGATCGCTGCCTTGAGAGCGCTGTTTGGAATTTCATCCGGCCCTGGAGCTTCGTTCATTGCTAGGGAATTAGCCACTGCGAGTAGTTCTTCATTCGTCACTGGAGCCACCATTTCGGCCGTGCCCGCATTGTCTCGTAGTGCAGGTGGCCAGAAGGCTTGTGGCTCGAGACGGGAAGAGTGATTCGATAATCGTCGCCAACCGGTCCGGAAACCGTTCTGGGGGTGAAGAGCCCCCTTTGGTCTTGGCCATCACGATTCTGTAGGCGTCACCCCACGGATTCGCGTTGGCACGCTCACACAGGTTGTCGAAACACGCTCTCTTGCTGCTTTTAATGGCCTAGTTAAGGGCCAGTGTCGCAGCTCAAAACACTTCACGGCGGTTCTCTCTTGCATCCTCGGTGCGGGCTCTTTGTATCCTACGTCTAGCTCTGAGGCAGGCTGATCGTAGAGCTGCAATCTCGGCACTCCACCAACATACCGGGCATCTGCAGTTTCTTGGCAGGGTTTTTCTCGGCATAGTGGCGTCGCATGCGCGTGATAGAATGGCTTCCAGTCCTAGGGTGAAAGCTTCGCTGTCGAAGTGATTGAACTTCCACCCGCGAACCTGACAGGGATCTCCCGCCCTCAGATGCTGCACACCATAGTTGATCCTAAAGCGGATTGCCAAATGATCGCTATGGGTGTAGTCTTCGTATACCCTCCATTCCATGCCTGGAACCAGACTCGGGCTGGCAAATGTTACGTCAATCCACGCCTCCACCCCGTTTCTACGGAATGTGCTAGCGGAGCCGTTATTGGCTAACACAGCGTCGAGTTTCGCAAGCGCTCCATTAGCGCTTGGGCCCTGCTATATGTACAGCGGCTGCCCCACTCTACTGCCCAAGCGTTAAAGTCTCCCGCTATAACTACCGGTTTCCGGCCCACTAGGTCTAACGAGAGCCTGTCGATCATCTGGTTGAACTGTTCTATGGGCCACCTTGGTGGAGCGTAGCAGCTACAATAGAACACACCATGATCTTGTCAATCGCCACACCCTCGGCGGAGGAGTATATTACCTCTTGAACCGGGAACCGTCCCGTTGTACAGATTGCCACCATCCCAGACCCGTCCGACATCCAATTGCCGTTGTCGGCAGGGATGTTGTACGGGTCTGATAGGAGGGCGACATCTGTCCTCGACTCCGAGACCGAGGCTTGCTTCTTAGCGGTGCAGATAAGGCATGTATGCGCCTTAGTGCAGCCCCGCTCCTTATGCCCCTTACATTCGTACGACTTATGGCCGGGTATGCTAATTGGGCATACTGACCAATCGATCTTCAGTTTACCTATCACGGTAACATTTTTGGCATCTGCTTTCAGTAGCCTGAAGTAGGCTACTTGGGTGCCAGAGGGTCCCCCTTTTAAGCGCACAGAGGCCCGCTCGATTGTCACGTCGCATTGCTCCTTGACGGCTGTTGCGACATCGTCTGCGGTCATGAACTCATCCAGATGCTTACACTGGAGAGTCATTTCCGCCCCTAACGACCTCACCTGGGCGCATTCACCCAGGACCTCTTGGGCCAAGGCCTTATACACTGTACTGGATTGTGCGCCTCGCTTCAGAACCAAAAGCATTTCGCCTGTATTGGTGCGTCACACGCTACGCACGTCTTGCCCGAGGGTCGAGAGGCTTTCTGCCGCCCTCATCGACTTTAGGACGTCGGCATATTTGTCCTTGTCGGTCTTTAACCACAAGACCTCGCCTCTGTCCTTGGCCTTCTACGCGGGCCGCGGTGCATCCGGTGTCGGTGTCGGCTTCTTCTTAGTGACCAGCGTCCAGGGGTTTATGCCGCCCTGCCCCGGTTGCGCCGAGTTGCTGGTATCTACTTTCTGCCCGGCGGGGTCATTTTCGCTTCGGTTTACCTCGACCAAACGGCGTTTGGCAGTGACGGTTGCATGCCGTATGGTGTTGGTTTTTGCACCCTCGCCTGGTGACTTCCTAGGGCGCTTTGCGTTTGACGTCGTCTTGCGCTTGCGAGGGGAACTCAGCCGCCGCTTCGAGCGACTTGGCTGCTCCATAGAAGGGGAAGGGGAAGGCCCCTGTCTGGATACCTATGTCGGTCTTCTCTCTTCCCTCCCTCTTGCAGGCCACTGTCTGGGTTCCTCTGTCGGACTTTTCTCGACATTCCATCCTCTTGGCGTAAGCTTACTGTTCCTGCCTTGCGACATGAACAGCCTTCCGGAGCACCAGCAGGCTCTGTTTCAGCTCCTTGCTGATATTTTGCTTCGCGTTAGTGAACTCGATTATACTATTGAGCTGCTCCACCACTTTACGCATCGCGGCTAGTGGTCCATCCAGCGGGTTGGGAGGGCTATTTTCTCCACCAGGAGGGGGAGGGTCACTGGTGTTGTCGGATACAGCCCCCGTCGCTTCACTGCTCTCCCCACTGGGGGGAGACCTCATCAAACCACCTTTAGCAAAGGGGTTCGGCACCTCCGTTTGTTTGTTTTTATTATTTTTCACGTCGCTCATTGATCCCACGAGTAGCGCGAGAAGGAAAGGTCCGCCACGCCATAGCTCCGCATTAACGTGGTAAGGGACACTTACTGTGGGGGTTGCCCATGTACCCCACAGGCTCCGTTAACGATCGAGCATCTTTTTCACCCCCTCGATCACTCATACCTCGGCACGGGGCGCTTCACGCCTTGGACAAGGGGTTATGACCTTTTTTTGCTTTACGTGGTGACCGCGGCCCAGATCATCACAACCATCCTCCTTTACCAGGGCTTTGGACCTGTAGCTCTGGTTCTCAATAGTTCCAAGTACGTAGGTTATTACAGACATGCTACTATTGAGATCCGTCATTCGCTAGCGGAGTTACATTAGAGGTGTACGAATATGAAATTGTGTCACTGGATATGTTTGCTCCATTGCAATTACATTACTTAATTTGCAAACTATCGATAATTGTTATTTTTCAAAACAGTCAAACTAGTATGCTAATAAAAATCTGCTTTAAATTAGAATCAAATCCCAAAATTGGAGCACATTTTAAATAAAATATTCAGATTGTGTAATACAGACCTAAGTAAAGCTTGGCGCAAAGTAGCCCCAATCTTAGATTAAATAGGCATATGTGTGTTTTAGAAGCGCAAACGATAATTCTTGGGACTTGCTTTTCGTTGAACTGAACAAGGATAGCTCCCAAACCAATGGGAGATGCGTCGACATATAGTTCAGTCACATCGGTTGCGCTATAATATCCGAGCTGCTTGATGTTACTTAATAAATTATTTTGCAAAGAAACAAACTCATCATTCAGTCCATAAAAATTTGTTAGAATTAGCTAAAGCGTGTAAATGTTTCGCTCTTTCCGCTCTATGAACAATGAATTTGTCCATAAATGTTATCAAACCTAGGAAACTTTTTACTTCCGAACAAGTAGCAGGAGTTCTGAAGTTCTTAATCGCCCCCATCTTTTCATTTTGAACCATCCATCCTTCCGACGTTAGGAATAAGCCAATGTACCTCACCTTTTGACTTGCAAATACGCACTTTGACTTATTCAATCGTACATTATGTTCTTTCAGGCGAGCTAACACCTCTTTTAAATTTTTTTTTTTTAAATTTATTTCTTCGTCTTTGACTGTTTGTGCCATACAGACTGTTTCTTAAACTAGTCTAACTCTACTTGATTACAAATAATAATAAAACAAATAAAGAAACAACACTACACAACATTAAGCAATATTTCATAGTAAAATTTATAACAAATTTCAGCGTTGCGGCGGCTCCCATATTTCGAATTTCTCGTAAAATTCTCGGAAACAGATTCCTTTTGGCCACGTCGATGGAGATAATGCAGCGTTTTTCAATCTCGCGTCGATTCCTACCTTGAATGAAATGTATGGCATCGATGACTGATCCTTCCATTCAGGTACTAGCTTTTTCACGATTGCATTATTTGTCCCAAGCGATTCGGCAACCAAGATTGAAATATCTCTTTCATTCGCTGTATTTTTGACGCGAGTGAAGAATAACCAGCAAAAATTGCTCGTCTCCGAAGCATTAGTCATTTCACGAACAACCCTACACCCTTGTTGCAAACGAGTAGACGACATCTGCGGTATTGTTTGGGCCAGTGGTGAAATTTCTTCAGCGAATAAAAATCTATCATCGCGCGAACGGGTAATTTCGGCAATCGATTCTTGAATAGCAGTTATTGCATATTTCATATTTGTCACTTCTTCGATAAAATCAGCACTGGGTTTTTCTGTTTGAGTGTCTACATTAACAGACACAGTAGCAGCACTAGCAGGGGTAAGTGAAGCGGCATCGGCGATCGTTTCACGTTTATCTCGAAAAGTTTGAATCTTGCGAACATCGACCAGGATCGTTGTACAGGGGCTACACATCCACCAGATATTTCTGTGCTTATTGCAGCTTCTTACCTCTGCTATTGTTAGTGTAGCACATTTGGCATGATATTGATCCGAGCAGAATCCATCGCAGGCAATCATCTCGTCACCGGCCGCAATAGGCAGAGCACATTTACAACAAAACATCTTCAGCTAGCACGACTTGTCCAATACTAGGCGGGTGGCGACTTACGTTCTGTAGCGTCTAATTGTATCACCGTATAGATGTAGTAGTGTCAAATGGCAGCAAATATCGATCGTTCGTTTTACAACGCAGAAAATCGACTTTTTATCATCAAATACTACCGATGATGCAAATATTTGATCCGGAAAGAGTGCACTTCAACTGGAGTCAAGAAAAGATAACACTAAGTACAATGTAGAGAGCGATCACGCAATGATTTTAAACGATAATCGACAGCAGCTCAGATCACAAACAAGCAGGTCAGAGTAAGTTGGCGTCGTGTTCCTCCTTTGTTTTGCCATACACTAAGATGTCGTCTGAGTAATTCTTCACGCCTTTGCACTCATGTAGAATTATCCTCTGTAACGTTTCCTGGAATAGATCTGGGGCATTGCATAACCCAAACGGAAGTCTCACACAACGAAACATGCCGAATTCCGTGAAAAAGTTCGTAAGGTGTCTGGAGCCCTGGTCGAGTTCAATGTGGAAAAACGCATTTGACAGGTCAATTGTCGAAAACCATGTTGCTCCATGAAGATCTGTGAGAATAGTTTCAAGAGTTGGCATACAAAACAGTGTTCTGTAGATATAACGATTTGGTCCTCGGAGATCAATCACCAAACGAATATCATCTTTACCCTTTGGGACAACAAGCATAGATGAACAGAACGATGTGTCCATGTTCTCTGAAACTCTCTCAATTATATCAGCAGCTACCAGATGTTTGAGCCTGGTTTCAACAAGCGGTTTCATTGCTTGTGGGATATTCATGTAAATATTACGACGCGGCAATTCTGCCTTTTTGTAATTGATCTTTACTGGAGGAATGTTAAACTTGAGAAATTTTTCATTCATATTGATTGAAGCTATATCGTCAAAGTGGAAGCAGAAGTTCGTGTTTGATTCCACTGATATTGGGACACTCAGACCAAGCATCAGAACGCTGTACCTACAATTGATTTTATGAAAAGTATCGTGACCCGTTAATCAAATCTATTCACTTTACCTTGTAGCTGTTGATCTGCTTAGCAGCACACGAAACGCTTTAACGACATAAAACCTTTCCAACAGAACCGGTCTATTCTCAGATATATATAAATAGGCTTCGAATGTGGCCGACACATTTATTTCACCTTCTGTAGCATATGCTTTCAAAGGGCGGTCGGATCCTTTTTGAATATTGAGAATCCCAGAGCTATATTGAGAGTTACTTCTTAGCTTATAGAACATATCTTCTGTAAATGTGTTGACTTGAGCTCCCGAATCTATTAAGAATTCGCAATGCATTCCAGCCACTCTTGCCGTAATTATACTTCCATCAGTACATTCAGCAATTGATGCTATTATTTCCACACGATTTGGTTCAGACTTCATTATCTATCACCATTGAAATATTTATTTTTATTTAAGTTTATTATTTAGTTACATTATTAGAAAACTAAGCTACAATATTGCAAAATTTAATTATCATTTAAATCACTCACATCAGGTTCAACTCTTGAAAGAATTTCCTCCATTTTCTCTACGGTTGCTATCTTTAGCGGCTTTTTGTTCAATTCTCCGCTATTTTCATCAGCCGGCCTTTTTTGTCTGTAGTTCTGTAACGACATGCACGTTGAATATGGCCGATTTGCCCGCATCTTCTACAAAATTTGTCTACAGCTTCGCATTCTGATGATCTGTGGTATACACTACTGCATCTCCAACATCGATCTTCATGATTAGGATCAGTATTTCTGTAAATTCGCGGCGACTGAATTCCCCGTTTCTGGAGTTGCTCGATCTATCCGTTTGCTTGTAACGTAATTCACCTCGATATGTCTGATTGCGTCGGTAGGGTTTACCACGAGTTTCAAAGCGCTGATAATTTTTTTGGTGACGATCTGTATTGGTGGGAAAATCGGCGCTGACCGGTGCTATGATTCCTTGTTCGAATTTACCATGTTTTTTTTGAAGAATTCCTCGTTAATGCGAATTGCTTCGATTTCACGAACCTTATCGACGAAATCAGTAAACGTTCCTTTGCGACTTAATATCTCTAAAGCTGTAGTGCGTACCTCCTTGCTGCACGCATGTTCTGCGATAGTCCCAATAATCTCTTCGAATTCTTTCTCAGCGCCGAAGTCACATAGACGAGCGGTGGACCCAACTCTCGTGATATATGTTAAATCGGATTCACCTGATTTCTGTACCATTAACGCCAATTTACGACGCTGCAGAATGACATCGGAGCATGAACCGAAATAGGATTTTAAACGGTATAAAGCATTTTTAAATGGTTCAGAGACGGGATCCGGTGCTCCCTCTTCGGACTTCGTGTTTCTAAATTTCTCCAATAAGCGTTGACCAGCTTTGACTTTGAAAATTGTGAACATAGTTGTTTCGTCAGCAATACCCGCTAATTTCAATGAATCTACCAAAAGGTCTTTCCAAAGCTTGAAAGTGTGACGGTGGATTTCTTCGTCGTCCGCTAACGGTTTGCATTCGGGGACACTGATGGAGGAGACCGACAGCTGGTTAACTGAAGATACGAAACGGGACTCATCCAGAGTCACTCCCTCACGTCTAGTACTTGACATTCCCACTTCTTTCTCAAAATCAACAACACTATCATCATTGTTGTCTTTATCAGTAGCGGTACGAAGTATTCCAATGTTCGCTTCAAGTGTATTCTTTTCTTCGCGGATCTTCTTTAATTCCTCAGCTAATTGTGCGTTGAGCATTTTCTCGTCCTGTAGTTCTTGTGTGAGTGCATTCAGCTTTGCGCTTTTTTGATAGCGTTGCAACACCGACAATTTTTGCGGCTTCATTATTACGCCTTTCTGTAATATATCGAGGCAAAAAAAATCTTTCACTTCATGGAGAACCCATTATTTAAAAATAATATGAACATTCCATCTAAGTTTGAGAATTATGTAGCACCAAGAAAAACGGAAGGCAAGACAACATCACAAGAGAAGGTACTTCTTCTTCTTCTTTTAAATTATAATTTGCTCTTGAGCCAAACAAATTTCAACATCTGCTCGACTAATCGCGGAAGCAATGTTAAAAACAGAATCTTGACATATCGCAAGAATCTACAATGTATGGAAGTAATCACAGTTCCATTACTTCATTGAAAAACCTATTCTTTTATATGAACATTACATGTACTTTTAAAAATGAGCTAAGAGAACGGTTGGCAAGGTAACATATTTATCGAAATAAAAGTTGGTGTGTTCATATCTTGGCCTAGCGCAAGAGTATGATCTTTTCTCTCTTTTTTTTGTTAATTTGCCCCTAAGCTAGGCGAATTTTGTGAGCTGTCCAACCAACCGCAGAAGCAACGTTAGAAAACAGGATCTTGACCTTTCGCAAGAATCTAGTTTAACAGTACTCGTGACAAGATCTTGACCTTTCGCAAGAATCTGTAATTTAACAGTATTCGTGACCTATCGCACGATACTGAAATTATCCTCAATCTGTGAGACCACTCGCTCACATTCACATTTGTGAAACAATTTTTTTTGTTTTTGTAGGCGTTTTAATTCATTTAACTCACCTTTCAGAGCTTCGACTGCGCTAATGTAGTGACCGAACCTAAATTCTGCGCAATGGAAAAACTGAACTGTTCTTCCTGAATTTCTTCAAGTGAATGAATTTTCATACCAAGTTCGTTGTTAACCCATTTAAACATGGTATGTTCGCACGCTTTGATCATTTACTGACTGCAGTCCCAACATGTATGAAGGAATATAATGGCTTCATAGAAAGCTAGATAATTATTAATATGTGTTAACTCATTATATACAAATTGTAATAGTTCGATTTATTTCATTAGTTTTATTTATTACATTTATTTAATTATTTGTTTTAGTTTTATTACATAATCATTTATTCTCTACAGTCACCAATTACCAAACACCCAAAAATACGGATAAAAAGTGCGAACACAAATAATTGCATTACCAGGTTAATTTTACGTAATCTATATCCTCTTATTTATTAGTTTGATTAGTATATCACACTTTTCCTAGAGAAGTTAATGGCGTTTTCGTTTTCACCTGGTGCTACACCGGTGTAGTACAAAAAAAAGAGATACACTGATTACACCCAAGTTTGAATGAGTGCAGCACCGACTACACCAGTGTAGTGCACTATAAGTTACAATGTTTTTGCGTATATTTTATGTTTCAGCTTCATCGCCTACTACGATTACTTGCAATCATTTTCTTAAACCTATATCCAATTTTTATATTTGTGTTGAACCAGCAATTAAAACTATGTTTTGCTTTTGTCAAAATAAAATGTTAAATTTTAACTAGAAGCTCAAGCATAATTCTTCATTTTTGCCGTAAAGTAGCCCCCGTGGCGTAAAGTAACCCCCGATGATGGTAACGCAAATGTTTAGCTTGGCGGTGCCATTTTCTATTTTTTAACATTTGCTATACTGGAAAATAGCAATTAGAGGAAAAAAATACAGCTTCTTCAAACTAATAATACAATTCGATATACAATTGGAAAACAATTGTTTTTTTATGGAATATTTTACGGCTATTTTAAAGCTAGAGAAACAGTTCTATTTACGTTTGTCGTTGATCGGAACCATAACTGAAAAAATATAATTATTTGAAAAGCACTGATTAATATTGATTTTGTAGATATTCACCATCTATTTTACTTTCGAATAGCTGTAAAAAACAGAATTTAAAAAAAAAATCTACACAATCTGGTTGTATTCAGATTGAAAATTATGAAAAATCAAAAAAAATTGGTGAGCTCATAGGGAAAAGGCAACTTAAATTTTTTAATGTTTTTCATGCGTCGAATAGTTTGCGATTTATCTGTAATTAAAAATGTTTTCGTGTTGATTGTAGTTCGCTAAAGAATACGAGTAAAATGATCGAAGGAATAAAACATTGAGTTCTGAATCTGGCTTGAAATTACTCAGACATAACATGAATATGATAATGATTTATCTTACAGGAAATTTTTGTCTTCGATGAGATAGCTAACATTCTTTATCTTTCCCAGTTCAAAATGAACCACGTGAAATTCAGTTGTGGATTGCCAATACGCCGGGCATGAGTTTCATAAGTTTAGCAATACACGGACAATCGCTATTCAGGTAAGACTATTAAATGTGCTGCAAAGATCTACTGTATCGATTTTGTTCGCTATTTTCGATAAATGTAAGACTAAGTAAAAACCAACGTTATGGGAATTGAAAGACAGATAGGTTTTCTGTAACGAACTACATGAACATTTTCCTAAATTTTCGTTGCGAAATGTTTGATAATTTGACGAAAAACGAATTTCCGAAGACAGGTCGAAAAACCTGTTTTAATCCACCTAGCGGTGCAATTGTGCCTTTCTGATTGCTCTAAACTATGGCACGAAGGCTGTTTATGTTCAACATAATTGTGGAAACGTACATTACATTCTTAGTACACTTTGCACTTATACACAATGGCTTGCCAGCCACGAACTTGATGAGCTACGTGTCGACGGTGAAACACTTGAAATAAAAAATATCATACTTCATTAGCCTAATCAGCATTAGATCAATGTTGTCTGCTTGCTAACTTATTTTGTCATGCGGGGGTGGGTGTGTGACTCTCCAGCTTAAATTGGTATGCTTTGTGATATAGTGGTGGTTCAAAGATGATGGCGTTGAAAGGGAGTGGTATGAGGGCTGGATGGGGTGGTGGTCTGAGGGGTGATTTAAGGAGATTTTTAAGGGAGGGGAGTGAACAGTAGAGGGGGGTGTAACCCCTCTCCGTAAACCATCAACTACGCCCCTGTTAAAATCCAGAAACCTTATGCGAGTCAAAAAAATTAGTTTGACGTTTTTCAGAATGATTGCATAACCTTTCTATATGAGAAAGGCAAAAATGTGCCAAAATCCAAAAAAGTGAATCGTCGTCAAATTTTTTTTTCGAGTTTGTATCAAATCTCGACGTTTCATGCACCTTGAAGACATTTAGCATCAAAAATAAAAATTTTATTTTTAATTTTTCCTATAGTTTATATGAGAAGTTTCTGTGTGGCCGCACTCTTAAATCCGTAATTCCGATCGATCCAAAATTCAATAGCAGCCGATGGGAAGGTTGCACCTTTCATTTGAGACTAAGTTTGGGCAAATCGGTCCAGCCATCTCTGAGAAAAATGAGTGAAATTATTTGACACATACGCACATACATACACACAGACACACACACATACACACATACAGACTTTTTCCGATCTCGACGAACTGAGTCGAATGGGATATGACACTCGGCCCTCCGGGCCGGGATTAGGCTGAAGTTTTTCAGAGTGATTGCATAACCTTTCTATATGAGAAAGGCAAAAACGCGAAAATAATTCCTAATTCTTTTTCAGCTGAATAGGAATTTCAGCATATTGGGTAACGAGCCTACGAGATGCATTTAACTGATACACTCCGCTATGGTTTCTAATATCGTATTTTGGGAAGACAAAAGTGTTAGCACCCAAACCGTTAAATTTAGATTCTTTGGCTATCTTTCTTAGTAATGTTCTGCTAATTTGTTAATCTTAGTTCATTTTGGATGGTCGTTGTTGTTTAGGCCTTGAAGTGTCCCTTGGTGTGGGAAATTTGCTGTTGGTGGCCGGCAATTTTTATAAATGTTCGCTGAAAAATATAACTCCTCGGCTGGACCACTCAAAACAATCTGCAAACAACAACTGGACTGAATTTTGGACACCTTGCTACTGGATGTGATCAATTGCAAGGAAAGGCACTACTTAACACATTACTCGATCGTATTAAAACTCTATGGTTGCACTTAACACTGCACTTGTTGGAATAAAAATAGGGGAGCCCGGGGCTAGTTGGCGGTTGGGGTAAGTTGGCGGAATCCCCTTTTTCTCCGTTTCTATTAGACATATAGCGCTGCCTCTTGTTATGTACCTCAAGTTATGTGAAACCCATTATCCAATGTGTTTTGGTTGCCAAAAATTTTCTTTTGTGGAAGTTGTGGGCAATATTCTGTTTTCGAGCATACCAAGTAGATTTCCTAAATTTTGAACACTTTGGTAGGGGGTGGGCGTAGCGTAGTTGGTAAATTAATTGCTTTGTACTCAGCGCACCTGGGTTCGAGTCCCGACCCAACACATAGGGTTAGAAATTTTTCATAAAAGATTTTTCTAACCCGAAGAGGCGAATGACTTTAAGGTTAAAACCTCTATAATCGAAAACAACGATTTAATCCACCTAGCAGTGAGATGAGAAATTTCTTGCACATATCACTGTTGGATCATTCATTAGTTTGCAGAACTCATGCGAAGTAGGCACTCAACTAGAGGTGGATTGAAAACCGTTGCACGAATAAAATCTCGAATAAACTGAATAAATTATAGAAAATCAATAAAAACGAACGAAATAAAAAAATAAAGCAAAAAATGAAATAAAAGGTGTACAAATTCCTAGAATGAGTAGAATGACTAATGTAAATCAAAATTATAAAATACACGAATCAAATTAGATTAGCTCATTAAATGAAAATTTAAACTACATTTAGAAATAATTATAAGACGATGTACCCCATTAGGCATAAGTACGTTAGGCATACGGACGTTTGGCATACGTACGTTAGGCATAATGGATGTTAGGCCTAAAGGCGTTAGGCATAATGGATGTTAGGCATAATGGAAGATTGGCTAGTGGACGTTAGGCATAAATTACCATATTGAAGTATCACTCAACAGAATTTAACAGAAGCTGATCAAACTCGATCAAAATTTTATTCTACTGTATATACTTGAAGAAATCTTTGCACAAATTAACGAAGCAAACCGAATGCTTGACATACGGATATACAGCCTGTGTGTATTACTCGACGCACAACCGATAAATTGCACGTAACGGAAGCCCCCGAGCGCTCCGACGCAGTCGTGCTACCAGCCAGCGACCAGCTTAGTCGTCCCGGCCCTGCGTTCGGAGGTCGTGAGGGGGTCTTCCCAACTCCCTTCTCAGGCGAGTATTTTGCTTTAAATGACGATCCGCTTCCTGAAAACCTTCTGGTTTCCAGCTTGCCATCGGGTACATCATGTCCTTGCAATTTGTCGGGAAGCTTTGCACATGGCGTCGATGGTTTGCGGTTGTATTACCAAAACGTCAGAGGGCTCAGGACGAAAATCGAGGACTTGTACTTGGCTGCTCTTGACGGTGACTACGATATTTTCGTTCTAACGGAAACTTGGCTTGATGATCGTATTACATCGATGCAGCTCTTCGGGGATTCTTACGCGGTTTATCGTGCGGATCGAGGTGCTCGTAACAGTACCCATGGTCGCGGCGGGGAAGTTTTAATCGCTGTTTCTTCCGCACTTACCTCCTGTGAGTTTGGTGTGGATAGTTCATCAAGCATTGAAGCAGTTTGGACGAAGATAACTACGCAAACGAAGAACTACTTTATTGGAGTTGTTTACATTCCTCCAGAAAAACGACTTGATTGTTCTATTACGCAGTTCCACCTAGACTCCATAGAGCGCGCTTCTTCTCAGGCAGATACAAACGATGTGATGATAGTCCTTGGCGATTTCAACCAACCAGGACTCATGTGGGTGTCATCTGGACGTGGGTACGCTTACCCTAACCCGTTATCCTCGACAACAAATCCTGCCAGCCGCTTACTTCTGGACGGGACGGCTTTTCACGGACTAAGTCAAGTAAGCACGGTTTCCAACCATCAATCTCGTTTTCTTGACCTTGTCTTCGTCAATGAGAATGCTTTGCCTGAGTGTTCAGTGAGTGAAGCTTCCAGTGCGATCGTTCCTTTGGATAACTATCATCCCGCTTTAGAAATATCCATTTCCACCATTAGTTCACCACTATATGAAGAAGCTTTAGCTGTGAATCGTCGTAATTTTCGCAAAACTGATCTAGTAGCTCTACGCCGCTCACTGTTGCTGATTGACTGGAGTGTACTACTTGATCAAGTGGATGTAGATGTTGCAGTTGATCTCTATAACCGATTACTCCTTGACTGTGTTGAAAAATCTGTTCCAAATTATCAACTTCCCAGGAAGCCTCCCTAGTCGAACGCAATGCTTCGGAATCTGAAACGCATTCGTGCCAAAGCTCTACGTGCGTACACAAATCGACGATGCCCTATTCTCAAGCGCTTTTTCGTAATAGCCAGTAATGAGTACCGCTGTTATAATAAACTGCTGTACAAAGGATATGTGAACCACATCCAACAAAACTTACGACGAAATCCGAAGGGCTTCTGGACTTCTGTTAATACGAAGAGGAAGGAAACGGGTCTTCCGTATAGGATGGTTTACAATGGCGAAGTAGCGACTACGACGGCGACAAAGTGTTCTCTATTTGCCAGTTACTTCTCGAGTGTCTTCACTACTGATGCGCCAACTGCCATCGAGCTCGAAAACGCGTCCCGTGATGTTCCCGTTGGTGCGGCGGATATGGATGTATTCACCATTTCAGAACAATCGGTTCTCTCTGCAATACAAAAAACGAAATCGTCGTATGCTCCAGGACTAGGTGTAATGCCTTCAGCTGTTCTGAAAAAATGTTCGGATATTTTAGCGATTCCACTGACGCACCTTTTCAATGTGTCATTTCAGCTGCAAAAATTCCCCGATGATGTTGTTGGAAGTGTTCAGTCATGTTTCCGGTACACAAGAAAGGTGACAAAGGCAACATCGAGAACTACCGGGGAATCACTTCGCTGAGAGTCAAGTCAAAAATTTTCGAATCACTTGTCAACGAGGTGCTGTTCTCTGCTAGTAAACATTACATAAGCACTTGTCAGCACGGATTCTTTCCCGGTCAATCGGTGGAGACGAACCTGGTCTCCTTCACATCCTTTTGTACGGAACAAATGTCCAAGCAACTGCAAGTGGACACGATCTACACAGATCTTAAGGCTGCTTTCGACACTGTTAACCATGAGATACTGCTAACGAAGCTTGATAAACTTGGATGCACTGCCCGATTCTGCCGTTGGCTTCGATCATACCTTGTTCACCGTAAAGTCGTTGTTCAAATTGGTGACAATGAATCTGAGTCCTTTTCCAACCATTCTGGAGTTCCTCAAGGTAGCACACTTGGTCCGCTACTGTTTTCACTGTTCGTGAATGATGTGGCTTTCGTCTTAATGCGTGGAGGGAAACTGTTCTTCGCCGATGACGTGAAAATATTTCTAATTATAAGGAAAGAAACCGATTGCCGTGAGCTAAAGTATCTCGTTGATACCTTTTATAGTTGGTGTAAAAGAAACATGATGGTTCTTAGTGTTGCTAAATGCTTTGTTATCAGCTTTCATCGAACGAGGAACATGTTTAATTTGAATTAATGAATTAATATATTGTCTTCGAATTAATAAATTTTCGTACAGACTGAAATACTATACTAACTTAAACCTATTTTCAATTTGAAGATTTCTCTACTTAAGTTAAAGTCAGAATGATGAAAAACGCTATTGAAGAGCTGACAGCAAACATCTACCGGGTTATTCTGGCCGTACTGCGTGCGATGAGTAGAGCGCCGAAAGAAGTCCATTCTCCGCAGAGACCTACCAGGAACGTTGAAGTCCAGCTTAGCGAGAAGCAGAGGGCAGTCAATGTTGTCAGCGAGAAGATCGAACACAAAAAGTCCCTGCAGAAAAACTCTCCTGTTTCGTAGCGTAGGCAGGTTGATAAGAGCACAACGATGCTCATACGGTGGTAGTTCAAATCGATTTCGCCAGGGAAGCCGTCGAAGGGCATACCGGGCGAAACTCTTTCGCACCCGTTCTATGCGATTAATGTGTACGGTGTGATACGGGGCCCAAACGATAACTCCATACTCTAAAATGCTGCGTACCAGACTAATGTACAGTGCCTTCAGGCAGTAGACGTCGTTGAAATCTTGGGTGTTTCGTTTGATGAGTCCTAGTACTGCGTAGGCTTTTGCAGTTACTGCATTAAAGTGTTCGATGAAACGTAGCTTACGGTCAAGTATAACACCAAGGTCCTTGATTGATGAAACTCGTTTTACTGGGGCAGCGCTCACTGCATACTCAAACGTAATTGGCGAGAGTATTCGTGTGAATGTGATTATGTTGCATTTCTGAATGTTTATAGTCATTCCGTTTCTATCACACCAACTCATGATCCTATCTATGTCCATCTGAAGTGCACAACAATCTACCAGAGTTGTTATGATGCGATAAATTTTCAGATCATCTGCGTACATCACCTTACACGATGTCAATTCGCTGCAAATGTCATTCACAAAGAGCACGAAGAGAAGAGGTCCAAGGTGACTCCCTTGAGGTACACCCGATGTGATGTCGAATGGGTCTGAAAGTACAGTTCCAAGTCGCACAGATGCACTGCGGTTTGTAAGGTACGAGAAGATCCAATTGGTCAGCCAGTCCGGAAATCCGATTCGCCTCAACTTTTCAACAGCTAGCTGATGAGGAAGGCGATCGAAGGCTTTGGAGAAATCTACATACACTGCATCAATTTGTTGTCGTTTCTCTCATTTATCAATCAGCGTTGACACATAGCTCATTAAGTTCGTCGTTGTTGAGCGCTTTCTAACAAACTCATGCTGATCTGTAGAGATGATGTGTTTTACTGCAGGGTAGAGAATATCTAACAGCATACTTTCAAAAACTTTTGGGAGGCAGCTCAGGATTGAAATTCCCCTGTAATTTATGACGTCATGGACGTTACCGGCTTTATGAATTGGTGTTATTAAAGCCTCCTTCCACTTGGCGGGAAAAATACTTTCACCGAGAGAGCGATTGAAAAGCATGGATATCGGTACAGCTAACGATGAAGAGCATTCCTTGACGAAACATGGTTGTATTCCGTCCGATCCTGGTCCCTTTGAACCGTCAACACCACGTAGATTGGTGTACACTTCGCGTTCGGTGAAAGATGTTACAGGCAAATTCAAGAAGAACGTCGGCAGACTACTCAGGTACGATTCAGACAAAGGTGGTGGGTTATTACTTAGCACACTTTGAAAGAAAGACGAGAATAGATTTGCTGACTCCGCAGGTGTCGTTGAGGTCCTGTCACGGTAGTTCACGTTTTCAGGAAAACCACGGGTGGATGTTTTGTTCCGCAAATAAGACCAAAATTGCTTCGGCTCGTCCTTCATGTTACTCTCAAGTCGTGAAACGTATGATCGAAAGCAAGATGCATTCAATGATTGAAATTGTCGCTCTAAATCTCGCACAAATGATTTATCATCTTCACCTCTTTTCCGGAAAAATCGTTTACGAGCCTTCCTTAACCGATTTCGCAGATTGCGCAGCTCATCGTTCCACCAGGGGCGTTTATTTGTGCAACGGCGCTTTCGTCTTCTCAGAGGCATGTGTTGTTGAAAATTAAGTCCAATTCGCGATAAAACCTGTTCACAGCCTCGTCGAGAGTACCCAGTGATAATATTTCAATCCAATTGATGTTTGAGATTCTCGCATTTAGCTCGTCATAATCGCATTGATTGAAATCATACCACACATCTACATCGTCAATCACTGGTGAACCGTAAAGAGTCTCAATGGTCAAAACAAACGGATGATGATGACGATCCAATTCTATTAGCGGTTCGGGTGGTTCTATGATTTTAAAATCACTGGCACTACTTACAAAGGCTAAATCAAGTAATCTTCCATTGTCATTCGTCAGGTAGTTTACTTGTTGTAAACCAGAAGCGATCATAGTTTCGACTAACAATAGCTCGTGCTCAGAGGATGCATTATTAGGGATAAAGCATCCGATTTCGTCATCAAAACTCCAGCAACGGTAAATTATAATCACCGAGAACAACAACCCTAGTGCGATCATCAATGTGATTGAGCAGCTTATCCACACATGCGGCATGCTGCTTATATAAAGCGAGCTCGGAATTTGGTGGTAGGTAAATCACACAAATAACGATAGATACGATCCTACATGTGACTCGAACGGCAATCTGCTCTAGAGACTCAGCCCCATCGATAGCTACAATATTGCTTCGATTGTTTTCTTTATGCCTATCAAAACACCACCACCACGGCTGTGCCGGCTTGTGGAAGAATTTCGATCACAACGATATATTGCATACTCATCGGTCAGCTCAGTATTAAGTATATTGTCGTTGAGCCATGTTTCGGTAAACACCACAACGTCATAATCAGTAATCGAAAGGGCTCCGAAGAGTTCCCGGGTCTTTGACCGGAGACCTCTTGTGTTCTGATAAAAGATTGTGAATGGACGTTTTGTTTCGTTATTGGTAGTCGGGCCGGATTCAGAGCTCTGTGATTTTAATTGCGAGTGTACCGTCTGATTAGTGTTAGCCATTGGCGAGATACATGCAGTGAGCGGGGTAGTGCTGATTGTTGTTGTTATTTGATATCTGCTGTTGTGATTGAAACCGAAACGTAGATCGCGTGTGAAAATCAAACTCACGGAAGATTATTCCCTTCTGCCAGGAGGATTTTAACAGGGAGACCGTTTTCAGCTGTAATCCAACTCCGACTTTGAACGACACGAAGGAAAGTTCTTCAAGATTTTTGCCCTTGGGAACTAACTTACGGACGTCAACAGTCTCGCTGGTGTTGAGGTTTTGCTGCACTAAATTTCGTATGTCTTCCTCTGTAGCCTTCGGGTCAAAACCAGACAGGTAAAGCCAAAACAGTTCTTCGCCTGATTTTTTTACTGCCAGTGGAATTTTCACGTTGGAATCGATGTCTTTGGTGCCTTCATTAACGTTAGGAGAGGAGTGATCAGAATCGCCGTCCGGGGACGTTTTCGGGAGCTGCTGGAGCTACCCTTACGGCTGATTTTTTCGTTTAGCACGGCTGGAATGTGCTGCAAAATTTTATTTATCTTTGCGCTATTCTGCTCCATCTCATTCCTAAGCTCCAACAGTGCCTTATTGTGTTCAACACTAATGGCGTCCATGGCATTGTTGGTTGATGAGATGGTTTGCCGAAAGTAGCATTTTGCATCATTTTCGAACAGGCATTGCACATCCAGAATAGGTTGGAAGATTTTGCGATTGAATCACGTATGGCAGTAGATTGTTTTAAACACTTTAGATGGAATGAAGATGTACAAAATCCGCTGCATAGGATTTCATCTGCTTTATCCAATTCGCAAGTGCAAGCAAAACAAACCGAAGAGGCATCCATTGTTTGAGCTTACTCAGGAAAAAGCAGAAATATATTTTCGTTGAATTCGTTTAATTGGCGGCTCGGGATAAGTGTACTCCAGATGTGACGGACGTAGTACAGGTTGAGGCGTAGGATTAAAACGTCGAACGTAGTGAAACCGGTTTAAAATACAGAAAAACACTGATTAGAACACGGGTAAGTTACACAATCAACAATATTATTTACCTTGAACGTCAAGAATTTCAACTACAACATCGCTGGATTGCAGCTGAGTGCAATGCGTTGATCATGTTAAAGATTTGGGCGTCATCCTTGATGAAAGGCTAACGTACACCCATCACTTCTCAGCGATCATTGACAAAGCTAATCGTCTACTAGGTTTAATGTTCAAAATATCCAACGAATTCCGGGACCCTTTGTGCTTCAAAGCGTTGTATTGTTCGCTGGTGCGCTCACAATTGGAATTCGCAAACGTCGTCTGGTGCTCCTACCATGCAACTTGGAGCCAAAGAATTGAAGCCGTCCAGCGCAGATTCATAAGATATGCGTTACGTCAATTGCATTGGAATGATCCGCTGAACTTGCCGCCATACGAAGACCGTTGTCGATTACTAGGACTGCACACTTTAGAAGATCGTAGACACGCGTCGCAAGCTACCTTCGTATCTAAGCTTCTTCTCGCCGAATATGATGTTCCCGATCTTCTATCACAAATTAACCTCTACGCACCAACCCGTGTCCTTCGTCCTCGAACACTGCTGCAGACTGAAATGCGTAACACTAACTACGCTGCCAACAGCCCGATACTAGCAATGGTCTGTCGCTTCAACGATTTTACCGACAACTTCGACTTCGTCATTAGTTCTGCACAGTTTAGAAATCGTTTGTTATCACTTTAGGTTAATTATTTGTAATTTAGTTCATTAAGACTCATTGTCAGATGGACGTAAATTGTTAAATATAAAAATAAATATAAATATAAATATAAATATAAATATAAATATAAATATAAATATAAATATAAATATAAATATAAATATAAATATAAATATAAATATAAATATAAATATAAATATAAATATAAATATAAATATAAATATAAATATAAATATAAATATAAATATAAATATAAATATAAATATAAATATAAATATAAATATAAATATAAATATAAATATAAATATAAATATAAATATAAATATAAATATAAATATAAATATAAATATAAATATAAATATAAATATAAATATAAATATAAATATAAATATAAATATAAATATAAATATAAATATAAATATAAATATAAATATAAATATAAATATAAATATAAATATAAATATAAATATAAATATAAATATAAATATAAATATAAATATAAATATAAATATAAATATAAATATAAACTAAAATAGATTCAATGTGTTTGTTAAAATAAGGAGGTTTTATGCCTGTTGGAGAGAGATTTTGAATGAATCCTAGCTCCAGGAGGCTTTTACCTGCTTCAAATAAATATATAAAACAAAATAATAAAATCAATCTCATTTGTATTAAGGCAAGCAATAAATATCGCGTTTCGTGTTTTTCATTTTGCTGCCTATCGAAGGTATGCAATATTATACATCAAAGCTTCTAACCCGCAAAATGAGCATAAGGTTAAAATCTCTACAATAAAGAAAACCTTGCAATTATTTTTAAATTTTTTTGTGAATTATGCCGATCGTCCATTAATTCTAACGTACATTATGCCACTCGTCCATTGTGCCTAACGTATATTAGGCCAATCGTCCATTATGCCTAACGCCCCTTGTGCGTATCGTATTTATGCCTAACGTACTTATGCCTAACGCATTTATGCTTAACTTCGCGCACCCGTTATAAGACTAATAGAATAAATTTACTCAAACTAAAAAATTGAATGAAATAAAAACCTGTTTTAATCCACCTAGTGGTGCAATTGTGCCTTTCACATTTGTCCAAACTACGATTCCATGGTTGGTTATGTTCAATACAACGGTGGAAATGAATATTACATATTCAGTACGATTTGCTTATACATACAATGGATCGACAGCAACGATCTTGAGATACTATGTGTCGACACTGAAATATCGCTTGAAACCAGCGGCGGATCAAGGAAGAGGATCCGGGGGGTACGAACCTTGCCGACAATTTTCAACTTGTTAAGAAATTTTAAACTAGTTTCAATTTTAAAGTAGCAACCCCTCATTGCATACACCTACACACTTAATTTATATTACTGGGTACAGTAATATTTTGCTGGGGTTTTGAACAGCAAACCGTTCGGAAATCAATTCAGTAAAACAATTCCGTTACCAAATTCTCCGCAATTCGTTCTCTCCAAACGTCAAAAAATACTGGTCAGTCAGCAGTTTTCTCTGAAATTGGCGACTTGACAGATGATTTGCTGTACCTATTTTGTAAGTTTTTGACGAGGTTCGGTAATGTTGGTACAATTTTGCCGAACAATCAGTCAGTATTTCACTGGATAATGTTTATGTACCGAAAAAAACAGAAGTGCTGATAAATTCAGTGAAAAATATTGCGGGTTTCTGCAAATTGTTCGAAAAATGACTGAGAATCGCTAAAAAATGAAAACTATACCGCAATTTTTTAAACCATTTGCTGTCAGCTCCGTAAAAATATCACTTTACTGTTCAAATCATCAAAAGAAATTACTGAACAACTTTTGGCTGGCTAAGTGTGTACCTACGCCTAAATAAGTTAAAAAAAATCGCCGGGATTAGGTTGACGATTTTTAGAGTGATTGCATAACCTTTCTATCTGAGAAAGGCAAAACGGTGCCAAAGTTCAAAAAAGTCAATCTTCGTCAAAAAATTTTTTTCGAGATTACATCAAATCTCAACGTTTCATGCATTTTAAAGTCATTTGGCATCCAAAATACAAATTCGATTTTGAAATTTTCCCTTACTCCCCCCTTTGAGAATTTTTCATTTCAGTTTTTATGGGAATATGTTGTGTGGTCGCACTTTTCAACCCGTAATTCCAGAACCAGAAGTCCAATCAACAAAAAATTCAACAGCAGCCGATAGGAAGGTTGTACCTTTCATTTGAGACTAAGACTGTGCAAATCGGTCCAGCCATCTCTGAGAAAAAAGGTGACTTTTTTCCACATACACACAGACATTTTCCGATCTCGACGAGCTGATTCGAATGGTATATGACTCCCGGCTCTCCGGGCCGGGTTTAGGTTGACGATTTTTAGAAAGATTGCATAACCTTTCGATTTGAGAAAGGCAAAAAAGGATTACTGAACATGAAATAAATAAAATTAAAGATAAAAACAAAATGAATTAAATGAATCAAATGATTCAAATAAATCAATGCACCAAATGAATCAATTTGATTAAGTTCTATACAAACCAATGAATAATTTATTGAATCCAGTGAATATAAGGAATCAAATAAATGAAATGGATCAAATGAACAAAATGAATAAAATAAAAAATAAATGAAATTAATAAATAAAACAAACGAATCAAGTAAACAAACTGAACCAAATTGATAAAATGAATAAAAAGAAGAATAAAACGCATTGATTAAAATGAAAAATTAAAGATGTTAAAAGGTTATAAATTAATAGAGAAAAAAATAAATTGTGTCGAATAAATTATTAGGCCGAAATCAATAAAACTGAAAAAATAGTCTAATTATTCAATTGAAGAAACTGAACAAAATGTATGAACTGGGAAAAATGAATAGGATGCATAGAATGAAAACAGTGAATAAAATAATTCAAATGAATTATATGAGTAAAATGCACGAAAAGAATATACTGATTAGGGTGAATCCAAAGAATGAAACGAATATAATAGATAAAATGAACGCAGATGAACAAAATGAATAAAAAATGCTGAATGAAATAATTAATTAAAATACAATGATCATATATTTAAAGTTAAAAAAACATTTTTGTATAATGAAAATGAATAAAGCGGATTGTACGAATTTGAGAACCATTGCATCAGAAAGTTATGAAATGTTTTTGAAAAGCCCAGCTTCAGACTTTCTATGGCTTTCAAGAGCCGTGAACAGAGAGCGACAGAGGGAGAATGCGATGAAAAAGACAAATAGATATCTCCAAGTTTTCATTTGCATTAAAATAAATAGTGTGAAGTGTCTAGGCTATGTCGACAACATAAAGGCGTGCATTCAGTTGATTATTATGCAGTCTCTTTCCAGTAGGGTTCGTCGCGGTGCGGATGTGGGCGGTAAATGGATTGTCCGCACCGCAACCGCAAAAAAAATAATAAAACCGCACCGCTTACCGCAACCGCACTTTATTTACCGCACCGCACCGCGGTGTTGAAAAATTGTACATTTGTGTAACCATATATGATAAAATGTTATTCTTATTCACACGAAATTTAACTTTAAGAGACTCCTCAGAATGTAATGTTTATGAAAAAAATCAACTTTTGCATTTTCTATTAATAAAATTCCGTACATTTTAATGCAAACATTATACATTCAAAAACGTTCTACTGCAGTAATAGGAAAACTTTTATTTTAGCAACCCTTCAGTTAATTGAAGAATGTGGAATAAAACGCTTTTAATCCACCTAACAGTGTGATGAGACATTTCTTATAACTCTTATCACTCTCTTCGGATATTATATCGTTTGAGAACATTTAGACTCAGAGAATCGCTCAAATCAGCATAGGACAACATAAGTGCTAGAAATCTCAAACCAAATCGATGGAAAAGCGAAAAACCTGTTTTAATCCACCTAGCGGTGCAATTGTGCCTTTCTGATTGCTCTAAACTATGGCACGAAGGCTGTTTATGTTCAACATAATTGTGGAAATGTACATTACATTCCTAGTACACTTTGCACTTATACACAATGGCTTGCCAGCCACGAACTTGATGAGCTACGTGTCGACGGTGAAACACTTGAAACAAAAAATATCATACTTCATTAGCTTAATAAGCATTACATCAATGTTATCTGCTTGCTAACTCATTTTGTCATGCGGGGGTGGGTGTGTGACTCCCCAGCTTAACAGTTATGTGTCCAATCAAAAAAACACCTTTAACAGGCCAACGAGGGTACCCGGGTACCCACAAATTGAAATGCTCATTACTACGGCTTCCTTTAACCGATTTGGACACTTTTAGATATTTTGGAGTCATTAACTCGTTCACTTTTTGATTCTGTGCAATAGAACCGGAATAATGGATCTGGTTTTTTGGTAATCCGGATTTTCCGGAGTAATATTCCAATACTACGATATGATTTGTAAATTTAATTAATGTACTAGCAATATGAGTATCAAAAGTCTTCAAATTGTCTCGGAAGTCTGTTTATTATTGTTACGGGATACAATGGCAATTTGAAAAATGGAATTGGAATGGAATGGCCACTCACGGCCCCATGGGAACCTGCTCCGGAATGTCCGTTCCGGAGTCAAATCACCAAATGATTCCAAAACCACGAGATACAGCCTACTGATGCAATTCCAAGAATTTTGATACCCATATTGCTAGTATTCCATTGAAGTTCGCAAACAGTACCCCAGCACTGGAACCTGTTTCCGGAAACCTGGATTCCCGGGAACCAAATGAAGTAACCCGATTCATTTTTACCAAGTCCAAAAGTGGATGAGTTCCTGAATCCAAAACGGCCAAAAGTATCGAAATCGGTTGGATATTACCTTAGTTACGGGCATTTTAGTTTTGTGGGTACCCGGGTACCCACGTCGGCCTGTTACGTAGTAAAAAAATTCAGGAGCCCCTCCTCACTCCCACCCTTACTATATCAACAATATTATTAACCCAAAAGCTTGACTTAGTGAAGTTCTAAGATGTCACAAAGTTTCAATTTTCAGCTATGGATAAAACATAGGAATTTAATTAATTGAAACTTAAAAAGGTACCCGGGTACCGCGTCGGACACACAACGGTTAAATTGGTATGCTTTGTGATATATGTATTGTTTGTTATTGGTAGTTACAAGGAGTTGAAAATCAATAATTTTAGACATTTTAAACGCACATTGGGATGAAAATGCGCCAAGTTGAATAAATTTCAACTTTTCACAGATAAATATTGTTTGTTATTGCGAGTTACGACGTGTTGAAAATCCATAGTTTTAGACATTTTAAACGCACATTGGGAAGAAAATGCGTCAAATTCGGAAATTTTTCAATTTTCCACAGATATATATATATATATATACAGGGTGTTTGGTTCATGGTTAAGAATCTCTCGGGGGGTGATAGACTGCCATATTTGGAGAAAAAAATTGTTCTACACATACCATCAAATCTCAACCGTTACAGAGTTATTGAACTTTTTGTGTAAAAAACTTATTTGTCTTAAAATACCTCTAACTTTAAAAGTATACTTTGTATTTTAAATACTTCAGTTCCATTCGAAAGGTGAGAAAATTTCCTATTGAATGGTGTTCTCATATCTTTTAAGTAATTAGTTTTAATTACCTTTTAGCTGTAAAGTAGTTAAAAGTTAGTGTTTTTGAGGAGGTTTTTGCTAATTTTCTCGAAATAATGAACTGTGATTATAGCAATATCCATTATCCAAAAGTTGGGTTTTAGGACGATTCATAATTTGTTCTTGGACGTCGTATTTCTATCTCTTCTCATTTCTTTGTAATTTCATTACTATACTTTTCCAGTAACCGACTTGCAAGTGCTTAAAAGACTCTAATCTAAAAAATATGCTTTATATCGTTATTTACAAGATTTCATTGGAAAGCTGAGAAAATGTGCTATCAGTGTATGTACAAATATCTTTTAGTTAAGTGTACTAAATGATTTTTTACTAACGAAATAACTCAAAATTTGTGCTTTTGGAGAGTTTTTTAATTATTCTAATTATTAATCAACAAAATTTATCGTTACTATTGTTCATACGATGCCCCTTAATGTTCTCTATAACTTTTTATTTGACACTTTGTCTAAAGCTCTTTTCATTTTGCTGCTATTTAATAGTTAACACAGTATGAGCTCGCCACAAATGTAGTGGGTTCGAAATCGTTATTTTTCCACATGAAACGATGTGATAAAAACGATTTTGCGTCGAAACCAAAAGAGATAATTGAATGGAGTCAAAGAAAGAACTGTAGAACTTGCTGAGGTGCATTATTTCCATGATAATAATGGTGCTGTTTATTATTTACTATTTTAAGAAAATTAACGAAAATGCTAATAATAGCACTAACTTTAAACTAATTTACTTTCAAAAGAATACTAAATTCACTTAACTGTAAGGTATTAATGCATTTTTCACTGTAAAATTTTCCTAGCTATCGAATAAAAAGAAAAAAAAGTACAATAAGTGCCATAATTTTTCAATTAGAGCTGGTACTAGTGAAAATGAGATAAAAA
The DNA here is from genome assembly GCF_030247195.1 of Topomyia yanbarensis. NCBI lineage: Eukaryota > Metazoa > Arthropoda > Insecta > Diptera > Culicidae > Topomyia > Topomyia yanbarensis. Next base: position 219,106,789 of record NC_080672.1, on the reverse strand, counting down.
TATCCAAGTTGAATAACCCAAAATCATGAAAATAAGAAAAGGTAAGTGCATCATGTCAAAGAACAAATTAAGCAGCGCATCAAGACTAACAAACTGAATTATTAAAATGATGAGGTTAACTATTAGGATTTTCAAGAAATGAACGAAAAATCGTTCAAAATTGTTTAATTTTCAATAAATTACTTTGAAAAGGCTACCCTAACTCATTAGCTGAAACATGTGAGGGCATCACTCAATGAGAAATTTTCTCACATTTCGAATGGATCTAAAACATTTAAAATACAAAGTATACTTTTAAAGTTAGAGGTATTTTCAGACAAATAAGTTTTTTATACAAAAAGTTCAATAAGTCTGTAACGGTTGAGATTTGATGGTATGTGTAGAACAATTTTTTTCTCCAAATATGGCAGTCTATCACCCCCCGAGAGATTCTTAACCATGAACCAAACACCCTGTATATATATATATATATATATATATATATATATATATATATATATATATATATATATATATATATATATATATATATATATATATATATATATATATATATATATATATATATATATATATATATATATATATATATATATATATATATATATATATATATATATATATATATATATATATATATATATATATATATATATATATATATATATATATATATATATATATATATATATATATATATATATATATATATATATATATATATATATATATATATATATATATATATATATATATATATATATATATATATATATATATATATATATATATATATATATATATATATATATATATATATATATATATATATATATATATATATATATTGTTTGTTATTACTAGTTACGAGGAGTTGAAAATCAATAGTTTTAGACATTTTAAACGCACATTGGGAAGAAAATGCGTCAAAATCGAAAAATTTTACTTTTCACAGATAAATATTGTTTGTTATTGCGAGTTACGAGGAGTTGAAAATCATTAGTTTCATACATTTTAAACGCACATTGGGAAGAAAATGCGTCAAAATCCAAAAAAATTGACTTTTCACAGATAGATATTGTTTGTTATTGCGAGTTACGAGGATTTTAAAATCAATAGTTTTGTAAATTTTAAACGCACATTGGGAAGAAAATGCGTCAAATTCGTAAATTTTTCAACTTTCTACAGATAAATATTGTTTGTTATTGCTAGTTACGAGGAGTTGAAAATCAATAGTTTTAGACATTTTAAACGCACATTGGGAAGAAAATGCGTCAAAATCGAAAAAAAAAATTGACTTTTCACAGATAGATATTGTTTGTTATTGCGAGTTACGAGGAGTTGAAAATCAATGGTTTTATACAATTTAAACGCACATTGGGAAGAAAATGCGTCAAAATCGAAAATTTTTCAAATTTTCACAGATAAATATTGTTTGTTCTTGCGAGTTACGAGGAGTGGAAAATCAATAGTTTTAGACATTTTAAACGCACATTGGGAAGGAAATACGTTAAAATCGAAAAATTTTCTACTTTTCACAGATAGATATTGTTTGTTATTGCGAGTTACGAGAAGTTGAAAATCAAGAGTTTTAGACATTTTAAACGCACATTGGGAAGAAAATGCGTCAAAATCGAAAAATTTTCAACTTTTCACAGATAAATATTGTTTGTTATTGCGAGTTACAAGGAGTTGAAAATCAATAGTTTTAGACATTTAAATGCACATTGGGAAGTAAATGCGTCAAAATCGAAATAAAAAACAACTTTTCACAGATAAATATTATTTGTTATTGTGATTTACGAGGAGTTGAAAATCAATGGTTTTAGACATTTTAAACACACATTGGAAAGAATATGCGTCAAAATTGAAAAATTTTCAACTTTCCACAGATAAATATTGTTTGTTATTGCGAGTTGCGAGGAGTTGAAAATCAATAGTTTTAGGCATTTTAAACGCACACTGGGGAGAAAATGTGTCAAAATCGAACAATTTTACTTTTCACAGATAAATATTGTTTGTTATTGCTAGTTACGAGGAATTGAAAATCATTAGTTTTATACATTTTAAACGCACATTGGGAAGGAAATGCGTCTAAATCGAAAAATTTTCAACTTTTCACAGATAAATATTGTTTGTTATTGCGAGTTGCGAGGAGTTGAAAATCAATAGTTTTAGGCATTTTAAACGCACATTGGGAAGAAAATGTGTCAAAATCGAACAATTTTACTTTTCACAGATAAATATTGTTTGTTATTGCTAGTTACGAGGAATTGAAAATCATTAGTTTTATACATTTTAAACGCACATTGGGAAGGAAATGCGTCTAAATCGAAAAATTTTCAACTTTTCACAGATAAATATTGTTTGTTATTGCGAGTTGCGAGGAGTTGAAAATCAATAGTTTTAGGCATTTTAAACGCTCATTGGGAAGAAAATGTGCCAAACTGAATAAATTTCAACTTTTCACAGATAAATATTGTTCGTTATTGCGAGTTACGAGGAGATGAAAATCAATAGTTTTAGACAATTTTAACGCACATTGGGAAGTAAATGCATCAAAACCGAAATTTTTTTTCAATTTTTCACAGATAAACAATGTTTATTATGAGTTACGAGGAGTTGAAAATTAATAGTTTTAGACATTTTAAACGCACATTGGAAAGTATATGCGTCAAAACCGAAAATTTTTCAACTTTCCACAGATAAATATTGTTTGTTATTGCGAGTTACGAGGAGTTGCAAAAAATAGCTTTAGACATTTTAAACGCACATTGGGAACTCAATGCGTCAAAATTGAAAATTTTTCATTTTTCACAGGTAGATTTTGTTTGTTATTGCTAGTTACGAGGAGTTGAAAATTAATAGTTTTGGACATTTTAAACGCACACTGAGAAGTAAATGCGCCAAATAAAAAAAATCAACTTTTTACGAGAAATATTGTTTGTTATTGTGAGTTACGAGGAGTTGAAAATCAATAGCTTTAGACATTTTAAACGTACATTGTAAAGTATATGCGTCAAAATCGAAAAATTTTCGACTTCTCACAGATAAATATTGTTTGTTATTGCGAGTTACGAGGAGTTGCAAACAAATAGTTTTAGACATTTTAAACGCAAATTGGGAATTAAATGCGTCAAAATGGAAAAATTTTCAACTTTTCACAGATAAATATTGTTTGTTATTGTTAGTTACGAGGAGTTGAAAATCAATAGATTTAGACATTTTAAACGCACATTGGAAAGAAAATGCGTCAAAATCGATAAATTTTCAACATTTTACAGGTAAATATTGTTTGTTATTGCGAGTTACGAGGAGTTGAAAATCAATAGGTTTAGACATTTTAGACGCACATTGGGAAGAAAATGCGCCAAACTGAATAAATTTCAACTTTTCACAGATAAATATTGTTTGTTATTGTGAGTTACGAGGAGTTAAAAATCAATAATTTTAGACATTTTAAACACACATTGCCTCAAATTCGATTTTTTTTTAACTTTCCACAGATAAATATTGTTTGTTATTGCGAGTTACGAGGAGTTGAAAATCAATAGTTTTAGACATTTTAAACGCACATTGGAAAGTAAATGCGTCTAAATCGATTTTTTTTTAATTTTTCACAGTTAAATATTGTTTGTTATTGCGAGTTACGACGAGTTGAAAATCAATAGTTTTAGACATTTTAAACGCACATTGGGATGAAAATGCGCGAAATTGAAAAAAATTTCAACATTTCACAGATAAATATTGTTTTTTATTGCGAGTTACGAGGAGTTGAAAATCAATAGTTTTAGACATTTTTAACGCACATTGGGAAGAAAATGAGTCAAAATCGAATTTTTTTTCAATTTTTTGCAGATAAATATTGTTTGTTATTGTGAGTTACGAGGAAAATCAATAGTTATAGACATTTTAAACGCATATTAGAAAGCATATGCGTCAAAATCAAAAAAAATTCAACTTCTCACAGATAGATATTGTTTGTTATTGCGAGTTACGAAGAGTTGAAAATCAATAGGTTTAGACATTTTAAACGCACATTGGGAAGAAAATGCGCGAAATTGAAAAAAAAATTTCAGCATTTCACAGATAAATATTGTTTGTTATTGCGAGGTACGAATAGTTGAAAATCAATAGTTTAGACATTTAAACGCACATTGGGAAGAAAATACGTCAAAATCGAAAAATTTTCAACTTTTTAGAGCTAAATATTGTTTGTTCTTGCGAGCTACGACGTGTTGAAAATCAATAGTTTTAGACATTTTAAACGCACATTGGGGGGATTTACCTCCGCCAAAATCTAAAAAAATCAACTTTTCACAGATAAATATTGTTTGTTATTGCTAGTTACAAAGAGTTGAAAATCAATAGTTTTAGACAATTTAAACGCACATTGGAAAGTAAATGCGTAAAAAATAAAAAGATTTCAACTTTCCACAGATAAATATTGTTTGTTATTGCGAGTTGCGAGGAGTTGAAAATCAATAGTTTTTGAGATTTTAAACGCACACTGGGAAGTAAATGCGCCAAATCAAAAAAAATTCAACTTTTCACGATAAATATTGTTTGTTACTGCGAGTTACGAGGGGAAAATGTACTTTTGCATATAAAATATTTAAAATAATCCATAAAGAATTGTAAAACGATCCATAAAAAAGTTGTCCATGTTCCATAAAACAAAACTGAAAATCCATAAAACAGTGTGAATGATCCATAAAAAGGGGTGATTTGATCCATAGATTATGTAAAATTGAACCATAAAATGGTCGCAAAAGAGCACTAAAATAGTAATAAAAGAGCAATTAAAATCAACAAATGCCCCATAAAAATATTGGAAATGTTCCATAAAATGATACATTTTGCGCCATAAATTAACTGACATTGATCCATAGAATATTAACAATGTACATTAAAACATGTCGATATGTTCCATAATATCGACAAAAATGTTCCACGGTATTACAAAATGGAGCAATAAAATGTCAGAAAAAGTTCCATAAATTTGATGAAAATGTTTGCTAAATAATTTTTCTTGGTCCATAGAAGATGTAAAAATGAACATTAGAAATGATTCATATATCGAACGTTAAGTTATTGTTCATGGATATTTACAAAACGATCCATAAGAAAATAAGTTGTGCTTAATAGTTCTCATAACAGTAACAGTGTTTTAACAAGTGAGCTTATACTGGGAGGTAGCGTGATGCGGCTTGGCCGCATATCCGAGGCCAAGGATCCGAAGCGGCGCAAAGCCGCTGAGGATCCGTTGGACGAGGCATTGATTAACCCGTAGCTGGAATTGCAAGCAAACCTGTGGTCCGCTCGTTTGCCCGGTTTACTTAAACATAGGGGCTATAGCTAGTTAAAAGCCGACTGAGCGGCAGCGAAGTCGGACAGTACACTAGAAAGCGATGTGGCGTAGCCACATTAGTTCGTTTATAAAGTGTCCGTTTTCGCTTCAGATATTTATTCAGCTAGTATTTGCGACTCATGCCAGCCCGTATCAGTGGTCTAAAACCTCTCAGCGCTCTAATATCATAAATACCCTGACGTTTAAAGAGTTGCCATAATGATTTCAGGTTAGCTAAGGTCAGTTAGCTGACTAGTGGGATACGGAAGCTGAAGTTTAACTGTAATGTATGCATTGTTTGTTGTAGTTTGACATTACAACCAAATGTAATAAACTTTATTATTAGTTCGAATAGCAAAAATTTCGCATGAATTCATTAAATTTAATTCTTTTCTAGTGCATAAGCACATATTGATGGATCGTTTTACATTTTCTTTTCTATGGATCGTTTTGTAAATATCCATGAACAATAATTTAACGTTCGATATATGAATCATTTCTAATGTTCATTTTTACATCTTCTATGGACCAAGAAAAAATATTTAGCAAACATTTTCATCAAATTTATGGAACTTTTTCTGACATTTTATTGCTCCATTTTGTAATACCGTGGAACATTTTTGTCGATATTATGGAACATATCGACATGTTTTAATGTACATTGTTAATATTCTATGGATAAATGTCAGTTAATTTATGGCGCAAAATGTATCATTTTATGGAACATTTCCAATATTTTTATGGGGCATTTGTTGATTTTAATTGCTCTTTTATTACTATTTTAGTGCTCTTTTGCGACCATTTTATGGTTCAATTTTACATAATCTATGGATCAAATCACCCCTTTTTATGGATCATTCACACTGTTTTATGGATTTTCAGTTTTGTTTTATGGAACATGGACAACTTTTTTATGGATCGTTTTTCAATTTTTTATGGATCATTTTTGTTGTTTTAGCGGCGCAAAGTTAGGGCTGCCAGTTACGAGGAGTTGCAAACTAATAGTTTTAGACATTTTAAACACACATTGGAAAGTAAATGCGTCAAAATTGAAAAAATTTCAACTTTTCACAGGTAAATATTGTTTGTTTTGCTAGTTGCGATGAGTTGAAAATCAATAGTTTTGGACATTTTAAACGCACACTGGGAAGTAAATGCGCCAAATCAAAAAAAAATCAACTTTTCACAGAAAAATATTTTTTGTTATTGCGAGTTACGAGAAGTTGAAAATCAATAGTTTTCGACATTTTAAACGCACATTGGGAAGTAAATGCGTCAAAATCGAAAAAATTTCAACTTTTCACAATTAAATATTGTTTGTTATTGCGACTTACGACGGGTTGAAAATCAATAGTTTTAGACATTTTAAACGCACATTGGGAAGAAAATGCGTCAAAATCGAAATTTTTTCTACTTTTCACAGATAAATATTGTTTGTTATTGCGAGTTACGAGTAGTTGAAAATCAATAGTTTTAGATATTTTAAACGCACATTGGGAAGTAAATAAGTCAAAATCGATTTTTTTTTCAATTTTTGCAGATAAATATTGTTTGTTATTGTGAGTTACGAGGAGTTGAAAATCAATAGTTTTAGAAATTTTAAACGCATATTGGAAATTATATGCGTCAAAATCGAAAAAAAAATCAACTTTTCACAGATAGATATTGTTTGTTATTGCGAGTTACGAGGAGTAGAAAATCAATAGGTGTAGACATTTTAGACGCACATTGGGAAGAAAATGCGCCGAATTGAACAAATTTCAACTTTTCGCAGATAAATATTGCTTGTTATTGCGAATTACGAGGAGTTGAAAACCAATAGTTTTAGACATTTTTAACACATTGGGAAGTAAATGAGTCAAAATCGATTTTTTTTTCAATTTTTCGCAGATAAATATTGTTTGCTATTGCGAGTTACGAGGAGTTGAAAATCAATAGTTTTAGACATTTTAAACGCACATTGGGAAGAAAATTCGCCAAATCCAACTTTTTACTGCTAAATATTGTTTGTTCTTGCGAGCTACGACGTGTTGAAAATCAATAGTTTTAGACATTTTTTAACACATTATGAACATCTAAGTTGGAAACACCGTGCCACACGGTATCAACAACGCGCATTCGTAAATTACACACCGTGTTTTTCACGATAATCGCGGTCCAGTTTACGACGAATAGACGAGTGAAGTGGTTCTGCAGTGAATAACAGTGAAAATTTGGTGAAAATCGATAAAGAAACGGCTGAAATAAGTGGATTTTAGTTTTACCCACGTGGTACTATAGGTAAACAAACAGCCATCGCAGTGGTTGCCCGGCCGGGTTTTCATTCGCCGCTGTGGATGCCGGTCACGAGTGTGACGATGGTGCGCTGAACCGGGGATATTTTTCCATCCGTAAAAAACCGTGAAAAGTTTTGAAAAAATTAGAATAATTTTGACTTGCGATTTGGTGGTGCTTTAGTATAGTACAGTGCGTATCAACAAATTTGGACGTTACAGTGTGTGCCAAAAGTGTTGGAACGGTCAAATTGGTGAAATTGGAAAAGTTCGTTTTTCTTGGCGAATTTGAAAAAGAGCACTTCTGTTGGCTACGTAGAAGCGGAAAAAGGGTAGTTGTGATTCTGCTTGCCTACAGTGTGTCCCAAAATTGTGGGAACACCGAAAAATTCGACGTTGAAGGGGCAAATAAGGTAAGATCTTTCCTTTCTTCACCTTTTTTGTCCATTTGGGGTTGGTATCGGGTGACCGTTTTTACCAACGTCCAGTGGTGTAATCCAAGATGGCGGCCGCTAGTAGCGGTGACCCGGGAGGGTCAAGTAAAAGAAGATTACCGGAATACATGGACCCGACGAACAAATTCGGTGAATTAACGTTCCTGCAGTTGACAGGTAAAGACGGTGTACCATTACCAAGAAACCCGTTTATCATTGGCAAATCGGTTGAGGTTGCCGCTGGAGGTCCAATCGAAGGTGCGAATACCGAAGCTCAAGGGACACGTTATACCCTTCGAGTTCGGAACCCTGCCCAAGTTGTTAAATTGCAGAAAATGAACCAGCTCATCGACGGCACTGAAGTAGTGGTTGAAGCCCATCCGAATTTGAACGTAAGCAGATGCGTAATTTCCTGCTACTATTTGATTCAGATGGAAGAAAAAGATGTTCTAGCAGAAATTTCAAACCAGGGAGTGACTCGTGTACAGCGAATTACACGTAAAGAAGCCGAAAAGAGAGTGAATACGCCAGCACTCATCTTGAACTTCTGTAAGACCACATACCCGGAATACGTGAAGATCGGTTTGCTTCACGTTCCTACTCGTCCATATTTCCCGAACCCTACGGGTGCTTCAACTACGGTCATACACGCGTTCGCTGTCCTGGTCCTCAGCGATGCTTTAACTGCTCGAAAGAACATCACGGCGAAGAAAAATGTAAAGAAACTGCATACTGTCGGAATTGTGAAGGCGATCACCAACCAACGAGCCGCGAATGTCCTGTTTATAAAAAAGAAATGGAGGTCACAAAAATAAAAGGCCGTCATACCCCAACCCGTTGATTGTGAACTCACCTCTGTGGCCGATAAGGACACCGATATCACCACTCCAACCAGAAAATCAGTAAATCAGAAGACCCCGATCAACAAGCAAAAGGAAACCAGCAGACCTACACAAAGCCTCTCCCCAGTGTCGACCGCAGTCGATGATTTTGGACAAAATAGTGTAGTTTGTACGACAGCGGTTGGCACTGTGGGGTTGGACCTTCGTCAGGTCAGTTCCAAAAATATCAACCCCCTTGCAGATACTGCTGTGCTTAACGTTTTCACAGGTTCGACTGACGTAATCGATCATTCACTTCATCCCATGACCTCGCCCGGAGAAGGTCCATCGAGATACCCGTACCGAGACGGAAAAACACTAGCTTCAAAAAGGCAATCAAGGAAAACTACACTAAGTCTTTCCCCAGTGCCGGTTGATGTCGGTAATTCTGGTTTTCCGCTAACCACCAAAGTCCATCCATCATCCAATCGCTCGTCTCTTTCACCTGATGTTGGTACATCAAAACAAACGCGTAGTTTGACTCGACAGCAGCAGATCCATAAACATCATACTACACAAAGCCTTTCCCCAGTGCCGGTCATTGTCGGTAGTTCCAACGATAGTAGTGTAGTAGTCTCGACAGTGGCTGGTACTGTGGGGCAAGACGTCTCACAGGTCAGTCCTACTCTTCAACATTCGATAATGGAAAGTACTGCGGAATTATTCTCCGTTCCAGATGCGACGGCTGCACCATCCCGGTTTGGGGAAGAAGAGATGAAAGTAACTTCCCCACTTCCAATCATGGAAGGGACAGATCGGGGGGAAAAGGACTGTCTCTACCTCTCAGATACACAGTCTTTGCAATTCTCCTCCCGACTTTCCGCCGGTGAACCATCATCGAGCGAAAGAGCACCAACACGTAGCAAATCAGTAGAAGCGGCATCATCATCCGCTTCAAACGACTCCTCCTGTTTCGCGCTGCAATGGAATCTGCGTGGACTGCGAGCAAATATCGATGAATTAAAGCAGCTGGTTGCGGAACATAATCCGTGCATAGTTACGCTCCAAGAGACCAAAGCCAACAAAGCAGTTGTACCACCGGACTTCTTGGGCAGAAAATACAATTTGCTCTTGGAGTCCAAAAGTGATCATTACTGGCAACACGGCGTTGGACTAGCAATACGAGAGGGGATACCGTTTGAACGAGTGCAAATTACCACCAGTTTGCATCTTATCGCTGTACGAATTCACAAACCGATCCTGGCAACAATTGTGTGTATATACGTCCCCCCAAGTGCCCAACAATGCCAATCTACGTTGCACGACCTCTTCGAAGAGCTGGACAGACCAATAATATTCCTAGGCGATTTCAATGCCCACCACTTAGCGTGGGGGTCAAAATCAACAAACGCGCTCGGTCGTTTCATCGCAGAGACCACTCTGACAAGAAAACTTGTTATTCTAAACAATGGTTCACCCACTCGTCTCGATCCGGTCTCAGGCAATACGTCAGCCATCGATATCTCATTCTGCTCTGAAAATCTGGCCAGAAGGCTTACTTGGCGAACACTGCCGGATACATGTAACAGTGATCATTTTCCGATAACAATCTCCATACCAGGGTGGTCATTACTCACAACAACACGACGCAAGTGGCTTTTTGACCAAGCAGACTGGCCTCTATACGAACAAACCACGATCAACTCAATCCGCTCAGATGTCGAGTGGGATACTGAAAAGTTCACGGAGAAAATAGTTGAAGCAGCCATCAAGTGTATACCCCGATCCAGCGGTCGCGTTGGTCCCAAAGCGGTTCCATGGTGGTGTCCCGAGGTGAAAGAAACTATCAAACAGCGACGCAAACATCTTTGAGCCCTACGTCGTATGCAGACCAGCGATCCTGAAAAGCCCGCAGCCTTGAGAAGGTTCCAAGAAGCGAAAGCAGCAGCACGGAAAGCGGTTAAAACAGCCAAACAACATTCCTGGGAGGATTTCGTGGAGAAAATCTCACCGAACAGCACGACTGCTGAGCTATGGCGCACAGTGAATACCTTACGTGGCGGCCGACATCAGCACATGTTGACACTCAGGCGAGCGGACGGTTTTACAGACAAGCCCAAAGAAGTAGCGGAGGAATTGGCAAAACACTACAGCGAAAGATCTTTGACATCCAGCTACCCACCACTTTTTCAAAAGAAGAAGCAGAAGGCCGAACGACAGCGCATGGAATTTTCACCCAACTCCAATGACGTCTACAACAACGACATCACCATCGACGAACTCTTATGGGCGCTCGATAAAGGGTGGAGTGTATCTACAGGTCCCGATATGATAGGGTATACGATGCTTCAACGACTTCCGTTATCCGTGAAATTGATCCTACTCGAACTACTAAACAAAATATGGCGGAACGGCGAATTTCCTGATTGGTGGCGTAATGCAGTTGTCGTGCCTATCCCGAAACCGAACTGTAATGAGCCAGCTACCTTTCGGCCGATATCGCTAACAAGCTGCATGGCAAAGCTGTTTGAACGGATCATCAACCGACGTCTGATCACCGAGCTAGAATCAAGTGGGCGACTTGATAAACGACAACACGCTTTTCGTTCCGGATGTGGTACGGATACGTATTTAGCTGAGCTGGAAAGATCGCTTCCATCAGTAGACGAACATAGTCTAATAGCTACCTTGGACCTCTCAAAGGCGTACGACACGACATGGCGACATGAGATTCTGCTTACATTGAAAAAATGGCGGATACGTGGCCGAATGATGAGAATGCTGCAAAGCTTTCTATCTGAGCGGATGGAGGAAAATTGTCATGCACCCATCGCCTGGAAAATGGAGTACCGCAAGGCTCCGTTTTATCAGTAACACTGTTCCTTGTCGCAATGCAGCCAATCTTTAGAGTTGTACCAAACGGAGTAGAAATACTATTGTACGCGGACGATATTCTTCTCATCGTGCGAGGCCGGAAAACTCCGCTAGCGAATGACGGATCTCAATAGTGGCATGTCTGTAATAATATACGTACATGGAACTATTGAGAACCAGAGCTACAGGTCCAAAGCCCTGGTAAAGGAGGATGGTTGCGATGATCTGGGCCGAGGTCACCACATAAAGCAAGGTAGGTCATAACCCCAATTCCAAGGCGTGAAGCGATCCGTGCCGAGGGATGAGTGATCGAGGGGGTGAAAAAGATGCTCGATCGTTAACGGAGCCTGTGGGGTACCTGGGCATCCCCCACAGTAAGCGTCCCTTACCACGCTAATGCGGAGCTCTGGCGGGGAGGACATTTTTTCTCGCGCTACTCGTGGGATTTGGTATGGAGAGCAAAAACAAAAACAGCAAACAATCGGAGGTGCCAAACCCCTTTGCTAGAGGTGGTTTGATGAGGTCTCCCCCCCGTGGGGAAAGTAATGGAGCGATGAGTGCTGCATCTGAAAGCACCAGTGACCCCCCAGCAGCGGTAGGAAATAGCCCTACCAACGCACCGGACGGGCCACTATCTGCGATGCGCAAAGTGGTGGAGCAGCTCGATTCAATAATCAAGTTCACTAGCGCAAAGCAAAATATAAGCAAGGAGTAAAAACAGTCTCCTGGAACTCCGAAAAACTGTTCGTGTCGCAAGACAGAAACAGCAGGCTTATGCCAAGAGGGTGGAATGTCGGGAGAAGTCCGACAGAGAAACCCAGACAGTGGCCTCCAAGAGGGAGGGAAAAGAGAAGGTCGATACGGGCACTCAGACAGTGGTCTTCACCTTCTATGGAGCAGCCACGTCGCTCGAAGCAGCGGCCGAGTTCCCCTCGAAGGGAAAAGGCAAGGGCAAGGGCAATCGCAAGACGGCGTCGAACGCGAAGCGCCCTAGGAAGTCGCCAGGCGAGGGTGCAAAAACCGACACCACACGGCGTGCAACTGTTAAGGCCAAACGCCGTCTGGCTGAGGTAAGCGAGGGCGAGAGTGACCTCGCTGAGCAGAGCGTTGGTACCAGCGACCCGGCGCGACCGGGGCAGGGGGGCCCAAACCCCTGGACGCTGGTCACCAAGAAGAAGCCGACACCGACACCGGAGGTACCGCGGCCCGCGAAGAAGGCCAAGGACAGAGGCGAGGCCTTGTGGATAAAAACCGACAAGGACAAATACGCCGATGTCCTAAAGTCGATGAAGGCGGCCGAAAGCCTTTCGGCCCTTGGGCAAGATGTGCGTAGCGTGAGACGCACCAACACGGGAGAAATGCTTCTGGTGCTGAAGCGAGGCGCATAATCTAGTGCGGTATACAAGGCCTTGGCCCAAGAGGTCCTTGGTGAAGGCGCCCAAATCAGGTCGCTAGGGGCGGAAAAGACTCTCCAGTGCAAGCATCTGGACGAGTTCACGACCGCAGAAGACGTCGTCGCAGCCGTTAAGGAACAATGCGACGTCACAATCGAGCGGGCCTCTGTGCGATTTAGAGATGGACCCTCTGGCACCCAGGTAGCCTACCTCAGCCTACTGAAGGCGGATGCCAAAAAGGTAACCGAGAAAGGGAAGCTGAAGATCGGCTGGTCGGTATGCCCTATTGGCCCTTAACACAAGTGCCTTATCTGCACCGCTAAGAAGCAAGTCCATACACATGCTATGGGCGGACCTTCGTGTCCCTTCGGTGAGTTAAATAAGAAGAAGCCGTGAACGTCACACAGCTGAATCTTAACCATTGTGCAGCAGCCCAACAGCTGCTGTGGCAGTCGGTCTCGGAGTCGAGGACAGATGTCGCCCTCTTATCAAACCCGTACCGTATCCCTGCCGGCAACGGCAATTGGGTGTCGGACGGGTCTGGAATGGTGGCAATCTGTACAACGGGAAGGTTCCCGGTTCAAGAGGTAATACACTCCTCCGCCGAGGGTGTGGCGATTGCTAAGATCAATGGTGTGTTCTATTGCAGCTGCTACGCCTCACCAAGGTGGCCCATAGAACAGTTCAACCAGATGATCGACAGGCTCTCGTCGGACCTAGTGGGCCGGAAACCGGTGGTCATAGCGGGAGACTTTAACGCTTGGGCAGTGGAGTGGGGCAGCCGCTGAACAAATAGCAGGGGTCAAGCGCTAATGGAGGCGCTTGCGAAACTCGATACTGTGCTAGCTAATAATGGCTCCGCTAGTACATTCCGTAGAAACGGAGTGGAGGCGTGGATTGACGTAACATTTGCCAGCCCGAGTCTGGCTCCAGGCATGGAATGGAGGGTAGACGAAGGCTACACCCATAGCGATCATTTAGCAATCCGCTTTAGGATCAACTATGGTGTGCAGCATCCGAGGGCGGGAGATCCCTGTCAGGTACGCGGGTGGAAGTCCAATCACTTCGACAGCGAAGCTTTCACCGCGGCCCTGGGACTGGAGGCCAACACCGACAGTCTAAGCGGGGATGCGCTGGTAGCTGTTCTATCACGCGCGTGCGACGCCACTATGCCGAGAAAAACACTGCCAGGAAACGGTAGATGCCCGGTATACTGGTGGAGTGCCGAGATTGCAGCTCTACGTTCAGCCTACCTCAGAGCTAGACGTAGGAGACGAGCTGCGAAATTGGCCCTTAACAAGGCCATTAAAAGCAGCAAGAGAGCGTGTTTCGACAACCTATGCGAGAGTGCCAACGCGAATCCGTGGGGTGACGCCTACAGGATTGTGATGGCCAAGACCAAAGGGGGCTCCTCACCCCCAGAACGGTCTCCGGACCGGTTGGCAACGATTATCGAAGTACTCTTCCCGTCTCGAGCCACAAGCCCCTGGCCACCTGCACTACGAGACAGTGCGGACACGGCCGAAATGGTGGCTCCAGTGACGAATGAAGAACTACTCGCAGTGACTAAATCCCTAACATTGAAAAAAAACTCCAGGGCCGGATGGAGTTCCAAACAACGCTCTCAAGGCAGCGATCATAGCGAACCCGAACATGTTCAGGCTAGCTATGCAGAGATGCCTTGACGAGTGTCGTTTCCCCGATAAATAGAAAAGGCAGAAATTGGTGCTGTTGCCGAAGCCTGGGAGGCCGCCAGGCGACCCATTGGCGTACAGACCAATCTGTCTGATCGACACGACTGGCAAACTGCTTGAGAGGATCATCCTCAACAGGCTAAACCCGTGCGCGGAAGGTACGGACGGTCTGTCAAGCAACCAGTTTGGCTTTCGGAAGGGTAAGTCCACAGTGGACGCTCTCAACTCAGTGATAAATACTGCCGAGATAGCGATCCAACGGAAAAGGCGAGGTATTCGATACTGTGCGTTAGTGACACTCGACTTGAAGAACGCATTCAACAGCGCAAGCTGGGATGCCATCGCGCTCTCGTTACACCGGCTTAGCCTACCGGTGGGTCTGTACCGGATCCTGGAAAGTTACTTCCAAAACCGCGTACTGCTATACGAGACCGATGCCGGTCAGAAAAGGGTTCCGATTACCGCCGGAGTTCCGCATGGCTCGAACCTAGGCCCGGTGCTATGGAACCTCATGTATGACGGGGTTCTGAGACTGAAGTTCCCTCCTGGGGTCAAGATCGTCGGCTTTGCCGACGACGTAACCTTGGAGGTCTACGGGGAGTCAATTCCTGAGGTAGAACTAACCGCAGAACACGCGATTAGCACGGTAGAGGAATGGATGAGCGCGAGAGGCCTGGAGCTCGCTCATCATAAGACGGAGGTAGTTATCGTCAACAACCGCAAGTCGGCACAACATGCAGTTATCCATGTGGGAGATGTCGCGATCACTTCACAGCGAAGTCTGAAGTCTCTCGGAGTCATTATAGACGACAAGCTGACCTTCGGCAGTCATGTCGACTATACATGCAAGAGAGCGTCGACTGCTGGGAGTGAATGGTCTGTTCATGCCGAGGCAGGTTTGGCGCAGCGACTGGCAACCGCGTAAGGGGTAAACCCAGCCACCCCGAAGCAAGACAGAAGAGTGAGTGTATAGGCGTATAAGTGGACTGCCTCATGCCAAGACGGGAGGGTCGTAGCGTAGTATGTTGGGACTTAGCTATCGATACCTCATGGCGTGGCAGAGGAGTGAAAGGGTGAGCATCCAAGTCAGTCTCACACGGCATGTTAAGGGTGAGCACAAAAGTCAGCCTCACATGGTATGGTAGAGGCTAGCACAAAAGTCAGCCTAGCAAGGAATGAAAAAGGTGAGCACACAAGTCAGCCTCGCATAGTATGTCAGAAGTGGGGCCTAAGAAAAATGTCCCACATGGGATGCCAGGGGGAGTGACAGAGGTACAATAGAGTGGCACGATTGAGAGTGAATCAGGTGATAGGGTGAGCACCCAAGTCAGCCTCACATGGTATAGGTGGGGCGAGCACAAAAGTAAGCCTAGCAAGGAATGAGTAAGGTGAGCACACAAGTAAGCCTCGCAAGGAACGTAAAAGGTGAGCACAAAAGTCAGCCTCATGTGGGAGTGTTTGAGAGTGAATCAAAGTGCGATTGAGAGAGCACCCAAGTAAGCCTCATACAGGACGTATGAACGCGTGGGTGAGAGTGAATGAGCAGAGCTGAACAATTTCAGTGAAATCAGATGATAGCTGATATCCTTCCGTTTTGAGCTATCACTATTTTGGACGAATATCAATTCAACACTAATACCATTTCACTTACTGAATGATAGTGAGCAAGCAAGAAAATTGAAAAACTAAGACCAACCAGGTTTGGACCAACGTTGGACCAATATCGGGCAGTGCTGGACCGACATCGGGCCGATGTCAGACCAACGTCGGGCCAATATTTGGCTTGTGTCGGACCAATGTCAGACCGATATCGGACCAATGTCAGACCGATATCGGACCAATGTCAGACCGATATCGGACCAATGTTGGACTTATGTCGATCATTGTCATACAAACATAAGATCAATGTCGAACGGTATGTTGTTTTAAATATCACTTCGCTGGCAGTCAATGTCAGTGACTGATGCATTCAACTGAAAATTCAGTAAAATGAGTGATGGTTCAGTTTGTTCGCCTATCAATTTCACGTGTTCTGATGCAACTGAATTGATATTGTCCAGCTCTGTGAATGAGTACATTTAGTACAGCCATCCCCCTAGAAGTAATACCGAGAGGTAGTTCCTGGGAGGAATGATGGCGGAGCCCAATGGAGTTTAGTCGGTATTAATGGCAGCGTCACCATTCGAGCCCGACACGCCCTCAGTGCACCCCGTGTGGTAGATTGGACCCTACCAATAGCACGTGTACTGGGCTAGGACGTAAAGGTCTTCTTCATTGTAAAAAAGGGCCGGAAAACGGAAGCGTTACATCGAAAACTACAGGCCGCTGTCAAGGCTGCCGATAAGTGGGCAAAAAATGTTGGTTTCGCGATTTCGGCCGCAAAATCATTAATTTTTTATTGCAGTCCCAATGCGCGACGTAGCCCTTCACGCAACATCACCATCGATCGGGTCGTCGTGCCATACACAAACCGACTGAGAATTCTCGGTGTTACACTGGACCGCACACTGAACTTCAAGGCACACTGCAAGATGGTGAAGGAGGCATGTGCATCGAGACTACGAGTTATGAAAGCGATTGGCGCCCATCTTCCGCGTGGTAAACGGGTAACTCTGCTACAAGTTGGCTCTGCAATTGTAACTTCGAAGCTACTGTATGGAATAGGGTCTGGTAAGCCGGGGAGGCGAAGCTACCCTCCAAACATTGCGCCTACATACAATAAGATGATCCGTTTCGCTTCTGGTGCCTTTGTGACTAGCCCCATACAGTCAATTATGGCTGAGATTGGTGCTATGCCATTTGAGCTACTGGCGGTGCAATCCATTGCGCGAGTGGCTATACGCCTATTAGAAAAAAACGAAAACAATTCGAGCCTCCCCCTTGTTATTCGAGCCGTATCCGTATCCAGGAACTGACGGGTAACACCCTACCAACTGTAGAACAACTACCCAGGCGAAGTATTCGTGTGTGGCATGCACCAAAACCGTCAATTGTCTGGGATGTGAAGAAAGCAGTACGCGCCGGCGATCCTCCTGAGAAAGTTCGGCCCATTATCCAGAACATTCTATCCAGCCGATTCCACCAATAATCCGTGCTATACACTGATGGATCCAAATGCGAGAACACAGTGGGTGCCGGTCTTTATAGAGAAGGAATGGGACGGATGCGCAGCCTTCCACAACACTGCAGTGTCTTTTCGGCAGAAGCTTTTGCTATCCGTATGGCACTAACAGTCCCAAACATCAAGGATTTGGTAATCGTCACGGATTCAGCGAGTTGCCTGTTGGCCATAGAGACTGGTAAACCTAAGCACCCTCGGATACAAGAGATAGAAAATATATCACGTAGTAGATCTGTCCGGTTTTGCTGGATCCCTGGTCATGCCGGCATTCAAGGCAACAAAGAAGCCGATCGACTGGCCAACGAGGCGAGGACTCAAGCAGTTGTCGACATACCGATCCCAGCGGAGGATGCCTTAAGAGCTGTGCGATCATCCATACGACAACATTGGGATGAACAATGGTTTGCTTCCCGATACCCAAAACTCAGGGAAGTCAAATTTGATACGTACCGTTGGAAAGATCGCGATAATGGGGCAGACCAGCGTGTGCTAACACGGCTGAGGATCGGCCATACACGATTAACACACGATTTTTTGCTCAACAAAACGCCTCCTCCTATGTGCGACTGCTATGGAGTGATAGTCGACGTCCGTCACGTAATTCTTCGGTGCAGAAAATACGACGATGCTAGAAGGATGCATGACATAAATTCGACGAGTCTGGGAGCTGCTTTAGGCAACGACGCAGACAGCGAGAAGCAATTGCTAAACTTCCTTAAGGTAGCGAATTTATACAAACAATTGTAAAGTATAGAAATTAACATTATTTGTGAACTGAATTGTACATTAAATTAGAAGCAAAAACTGACCTTCGACACGAATGCACCGCTCTTCGGTGTAAAGTGTCATAAATAAACAACAACAACAACAACACATTATGAAGTAAATGAGTCAAAATCGATTTTTTTCAATTTTTCGCAGACAAATACTGTTTGTTATTGCGAGTTACGAGGGGTTGCAAACCAATAGTTTTAGACATTTTAAACGCACATTGGGAAGTAAATGCGTAAAAAATGAAAATATTTCAACTTTTTACAGCTAAATATTGTTTGTTCTTGCGAGCTACGACGTGTTGAAAATCAATAGTTTTAGACATTTTAAACGCACATTGGGAAGTAAATGCGCCAAAATCGAAAAAAATTCAACTCTCCACAGATAAATATTGTTTGTTATTGCGAGTTACGACGAGTCGAAAATCAATAGTTTTAGACATTTTAAACGCACAGTGGGAAGGCAATGCGTCAAAATCGAAAAAAAATTCAACTTTTCTCAGAGAGATATTGTTTGTTATTGCGAGTTACGAGGAGTTGAAAATCAATAGTTTTAGACATTTTAAACGTACATTGGAAAGTATATGCGTCAAAATCGAAAAATTTTCTACTTCTCACAGATAAATATTGTACGTTATTGCGAGTTACGAGGAGTTGCAAACCAATAGTTTAAGACATTTTAAACGCACATTGGGAAGTAAATGAGTTAAACGCACATTGGGAAGAAAATGCTTAAAAATGGAAATAAAATCAACTTTCCACAGATAAATATTGTTTGTTATTGCGAGTTACGAGTTGAAAATCAATAGGTTTAGACATTTTAAACGCACATTGGGAAGAAAATGCGCGAAATTGAAATATATTTCAACTTTTCACAGATAAATATTGTGTGTTATTGCGAGTTACGAGGAGTTGAAAATCAATAGTTTTCGACATGTTTAACACAAATTGGGAAGTAAATGAGTTAAAATCGATTTTTTTTTTAATTTTTTGCAGATAACTATTGTTTGTTTTTGTGAGTTACGAGGAAAATAAATAGTTTTAGACATTTTAAACGCACATTGGGAAGCAAATGCGCCAAAATCGAAGAAAATTCAACTTCTCACAGATAAATATTGTTTGTTATTGCGTGTTACGAGGAGTCGAAAATCAATAGTTTTAGACATTTTAAACGCACATTGGGAAGGCAATGCGTCAAAATCGAAAAGAAAAACAACTCTTCACAGATAAATATTGTTTGTTATTGCGAGTTACGAAGAGTCGAAAATCAATAGTTTTAGACATTTTAAACGCACATTGGGAAGGAAATGCGTCAAAATCGAAAAATTTTCAACTTTTCACAGATCAATATTGTTTGTTATTGCTAGTTACGAAGAGTTGAAAATCAATAGTTTTAGACATTTTAAACGCACATTGGAAAGTAAATGCGTAAAACATGAAAATATTTCAACTTTTCACAGGTAAATATTGTTTGTTATTGCTAGTTACGAGGAGTTGAAAATTAATAGTTTTGAACATTTTAAACGCACACTGGGAAGTAAATGTGCCAAATAAAAAAAAAACAACTTTTCACGATAAATATTGTTTGTTATTGCTAGTTATGAGGAGTTGCAAATCAATAGTTTTAGACATTTTAAACGCACACTGGGAAGTAAATGCGTCAAAATCGAAAAAATTTCAACTTTTCACAGTTAAATATTGTTTGTTATTGCGAGTTACGAGGGGTTGAAAATCAATAGTTTTGGAAATTTCAGACGCACATTGGGAAGGAAATGCGTCAAAATCGATTTTGTTCAACTTTTCACAGATAAATAGTGTTTGTTATTGCGAGTTACGAGGAGTTGCAAACTAACAGTTTTGGACATTTTAAACACACATTGGAAAGTAAATGCGTCAAAATTGAAAAAAATTTCAACTTTTCTCAGGTAAATATTGTTTGTTATTGCTAGTTGCGATGAGTTGAAAATCAATAGTTTTGGACATTTTTAACGCACACTGGGAAGTAAATGCGCCAAATAAAAAAATCAACTTTTCACGATAAATATTGTTTGTTATTGCGAGTTACGAGGGGTTGCAAACCAATTGTTTTAGATATTTTAAACGCACATTGGCAAGTAAATGCGTAAAAAATCAAAATATTTCAACTTTTCACGATAAATATTGTTTGTTATTGCTAGTTACGAGGAGTTGAAAATCAATAGTTTTGGACATTTTAAACGCACATTGGAAAGTAAATGTTTCAAAATCGAAAATTTTTCAACTTTTCACAGATTAATATTGTTTGTTATTGCTTGTTACGAAGAGTTGAAAATCAATAGTTTTAGACATTTTAAACGCACATTGGGAAGAAAATGCGTCAAAATCGAAAAAATTTCTACTTTTCACAGATAAATATTGTTTGTTATCGCGAGTTACGAGGAATTGAAGATCAATAGTTTTAGACATTTTAAACGCACCTTATGAGGTAAATGCGCCAAATTAAAAAAAAATCAACTTTTCACGATAAATATTGTTTGTTATTGCTAGTTACGAGGGGTTGAAAATCAATAGTTTTAGACATTTTAAACGCACACTGGGAAGTATATGCGTCAAAATCGAAAATTTTTCAACTTTTCACAGTTAAATATTGTTTGTTATTGCAAGTTACGAGGAGTTGAAAATCAATAGTTTTAGACATTTTAAACGCACATTGGGAAGGAAATGCGCCAAAATCGAAAAAAAATCAACTTTTCACAGTTAAATATTGTTTGTTCTTGCGAATTACGAGGAGTTGCAAACTAATAGTTTTAGACATTTTAAACACACATTGGGAAGTAAATGCGTCAAAATTGAATAAATTTCAACTTTCACAGGTAAATATTGTTTGTTATTGCTAGTTGCGATGAGTTGAAAATCAATAGTTTTGGATATTTTAAACGCACATTGGGAAAAAAATACGACAAAATCGATAAATTTTCAACTTTTTACTGGTAAATATTGTTTGTTATTGCGAGTTACGAGGAGATGAAAACTAATAGTTTTGGACATTTTAAACACACATTGGGAAGTGAATGCGTCAAAATTGAATAAGTTTCAACTTTTCACAGGTAAATATTGTTTGTTATTGCTAGTTGCGATGAGTTGAAAATCAATAGTTTTGGATATTTTAAACGCACATTGGGAAGAAAATACGACAAAATCGATCAATTTTCAACTTTTTACTGGAAAATATTGTTTGTTATTGCGATTTACGAGGAGTCGAAAATCAATAGTTTTAGACGTCTTAAACGCACATTGGGAAGGCAATGCGTGAAAATCGAAAAAAATCAACTTTTCACAGATTAATATTGTTTGTTATTGCGAGTTACGAGGAGTTTAAAATCAATAGGTTTAGACATTTTAAAAAATAAAATAAAAAGATTTCAACTTTCCACAGATAAATATTTTTTGTTATTGCGAGTTGCGAGGAGTTGAAAATCAATAATTTTAGACATTTTAAACGCACACTGGGAAGTAAATATAAATATTATAAATATTGTTTGTTATTGCTAGTTATGAGGAGTTGAAAATCAATAGTTTTAGACATTTTAAATGCACACTGGGAAGTAAATGCGTCAAAATCGAAAAAAATTCAACTTTTCACAGTTAAATATTGTTTGTTATTGCGAGTTACGACGAGTTGAAAATCAATAGTTTTAGACACTTCAAACGCACTTTGGGAAGGAAATGCGTCAAAATCGAAAATTTTTCAACTTTTCACAGATAAATATTGTTTGTTATTGCGAGTTACGAGGAGTTGCAAACTAATAGTTTTAGACATTTTAAACACACATTGGGAAGTAAATGCGTCTTTTTTTTTGTTTAGGACCTGTGTAAACTTAGTCATTTAGGTCCGTAGAAATAGTATTTACATTTCAATTTCTTTAATATCAAATTTTGTCGTATAGGTTAATTTCTTTGAAGAACTCAATAACTCTCTCTGCTCTTTCCCGGTCATCTTTAACACATTATGACATTTTTTAACACATTATGAAGTAAATGAGTCAAAATCGATTTTTTTTTCAATTTTTCGCAGATAAACATTGTTTGTTATTGCGAGTTACGAGCAATGCAATGCGTGAAAATCGAAAAAAATTCAACTTTTCACAGATTAATATTGTTTGTTATTGCGAGTTACGAGGAGTTTAAAATCAATAGGTTTAGACATTTTAAAAAATAAAATAAAAAGATTTCAACTTTCCACAGATAAATATTTTTTGTTATTGCGAGTTGCGAGGAGTTGAAAATCAATAATTTTAGACATTTTAAACCCACACTGGGAAGTAAATATAAATATTATAAATATTGTTTGTTATTGCTAGTTATGAGGAGTTGAAAATCAATAGTTTTAGACATTTTAAATGCACACTGGGAAGTAAATGCGTCAAAATCGAAAAAAATTCAACTTTTCACAGTTAAATATTGTTTGTTATTGCGAGTTACGACGAGTTGAAAATCAATAGTTTTAGACACTTCAAACGCACTTTGGGAAGGAAATGCGCCAAAATCGAAAATTTTTCAACTTTTCACAGATAAATATTGTTTGTTATTGCGAGTTACGAGGAGTTGCAAACTAATAGTTTTAGACATTTTAAACACACATTGGGAAGTAAATGCGTCTTTTTTTTGTTTAGGACCTGTGTAAACTTAGTCATTTAGGTCCGTAGAAATAGTATTTACATTTCAATTTCTTTAATATCAAATTTTGTCGTATAGGTTAATTTCTTTGAAGAACTCAATAACTCTCTCTGCTCTTTCCCGGTCATCTTTAACACATTATGACATTTTTTAACACATTATGAAGTAAATGAGTCAAAATCGATTTTTTTTTTCAATTTTTCGCAGATAATTATTGTTTGTTATTGCGAGTTACGAGGGGTTGCAAACCAATAGTTTTAGACATTTTAAACGCACATTGGGAAGTAAATGCGTAAAAAATGAAAATATTTCAACGTTTTACAGCTAAATATTGTTTGTTCTTGCGAGCTACGACGTGTTGAAAATCAATAGTTTTAGACATTTTAAACGCACATTGGGAAGGCAATGCGTCAAAATCGAAAAAAAAATCAACTTTTCACAGATAAATATTGTTTGTTATTGCGAATTAAGAGGAGTTGAAAATCAATAGTTTTAGACATTTTAAACACACATTGGAAAGTAAATATGTCAAAATCGAAAAATTTTCAACTTTTCACAGATCAATATTGTTTGTTATTGCTAGTTACGAAGAGTTGAAACTCAATAGTTTTAGACAACTTAAACGCACATTGGAAAGTAAATGCGTAAAAAATAAAAAGATTTCAACTTTCCACAGAATATAAATATTTCACTTTTCACGATAAATATTGTTTGTTATTGCTAGTTATGAGGAGTTGAAAATCAATAGTTTTAGACATTTTAAATGCACACTGGGAAGTAAATGCGTCAAAATCGAAAAAAATTCAACTTTTCACAGTTAAATATTGTTTGTTATTGCGAGTTACGACGAGTTAAAAATCAATAGTTTTAGACATTTCAAACGCACATTGAGAAGGAAATGCGTCAAAATCGAAAAATTTTCAACTTTTCACAGATAGATATTGTTTGTTATTGTGAGTTACGAGGAGCTGCAAACTAATAGTTTTAGATATTTTAAACACACATTGGGAAGTAAATGCGTCATTATTTTTATTTAGGACCTGTGTAAACATAGTCATTTAGGTCCGAAGAAATAGTATTTACATTTCAATTTCTTTAATATCAAATTTTGTCGTATAGGTTAATTTATTTGAAGAACTCAATAACTCTCTCTGCTCTTTCCCGGTCATCTGCCAGGGCTTCTCTCATGTTCGCCATTAGTCCTATTCGCTTTCGCTCTTCGTGAAGTGCAGCACAGTAAACGATAACGTATTTCACAGATAAGATATCGCCATCTCCAACATATCCGATTCTTTATGGCAGTTTTGACTTCTTTAATGTCAACGGAATCATTGTCCATTCGTGTAGATTTCAAGGCCTGTTTCACGGTCCGCCTTTTCGTTCCCTGAGATTCCGATGTGACTTGGAACCCAACATATGATCACCTCTGTACCTTTGTTCCTTGCTCGCGCATACAGCGCCTCGACTTCATATTTCCATCTGCTGGTTGTTTTTTTCCTCTCTAGAGACGAGAGCACACTCATAGAATCAGTGCATACGATGTAGGCACCTACCTGCTGTTGGTTAGCCACGCATTCTAGCGCGTCCTTCACTGCCAGACTTTCAGCTGTAAATATGCTACACATGTGATGTATCCTTTTCTTGATCACCAGGTCTTCTGCAACTATGCTGTATCCACAGTTGTCATCTGTCTTTGACCCATCTGTGTAGATGTACTGATGGATACGATATTTCATTTTTTTGAACAGCAATCGTAGTTCTGCTGGACTTGCTCCTTGCTTCACGTTTGTGAACAGACTTTTATCTGTCGGTATCATAATCCTCTTCCATGGCGCAGTATTTGGCCGCATTAATATTATTAGTTTTGGCAGGGTTATTTGAAGATCTTGCAGAACGTTATCTCCTCGGGTTCTTGCTGAATTGGCTTCTCTAGTCGGGCTCGTTACCGTCCCCCAGAGTTCTCCACTATCTTGTGCTTCTTCACTGGATGTGAAGCTGTCCTCACTTGCGCTTCCATTATCGTTGTTGATCTCATCATGCCGAACATTCTCTAGGGCTTGTCTCCGTGCCACGAAAATTGCGGTTCTCTGTTCTAAGAGGGTGCGTACATCTGGGATTCCTGTTTCTACCAGCAGGCTGTTAATCGGGCTCGTATGAAATGCTCCTACTATCGCTCTTAGTCCAGTGTTGTGGATTGTCTCTAGCCGTTTCAGAGAGGCTCCGTTCATTCCCGCTTTTACTGGTGCAGCGTATAGCATTTTTTCCAGCACGGTAGCGCGGTACAGTTTCAGTAGCGTTTGCCTATCTCCACCCCAGTTTCTAGCAGCTACACTGCGAATGAACTGGATCCTTTGTTGACAGTTGGCTCTCACTTCTTCGACATGTTTTCGGAACTGTAGGCTTTGGTCGAAGATCACTCCTAGACACCTGTGGCTGTTTTGACGGGGGATTAGTGTACCGTTCAATTTTAACGTATTCGGATTCCATGGCTTGCGAGAACGCAGGTTTCTATATATCACTGTTGCGCTTTTTTCGGCATATATTTTGAATCCGGTTTCCGCTTCCCAGTTCTCGATCATATTCAAGGCAATTTGGAGCTGGCGCTCGACTGCTTTTGCGTTCTCTCCACTTGCGATTAGAACTATGTCGTCTGCGTATATCAGACACTTTACGTTTTGTGGTAGGTATCGGGTAATGGAGTCTATTGCAATCAAAAACATGCTTACGCTTAGCACGGATCCTTGGCAGAGTCCTGTTTCCATAACCTTTTCGTTGGAGTAGTAGTAGAACTCTAAAACTTCTGGAACTTAACATTTTTTCCAGGAAACGAAGCATCTCCCCTCCAATATTCCCCTCGATCAGCTTTTGGAGGATTAGCCTTCTCCATGTGGTATCGTAGGCTTTGGTGACATCTAAGAACACCACTTGCGCATAGTGGACATCGCGTTCTTTATCTCTTCTTCCAACGTCGCTAGGTGATCAACCGTAGTTCTGCCTTTCCTAAACGCGTATTGATGTTCGTTGATCAGCTTTCTGGTTTCAAGTACATGAGTTAGACGATTGTCTACTATTCGTTCAAAGACTTTGCCCATGCAGCTGTTGAGATATATGGGCCGGTAACTTTGAGCGTTGGTGCGTTCTCCTTTCCCCTTGTAGATGGGTATCACTGTTGATTTTGTCCACTCAGTGGGAAAGATCGATTCTGATCACAGCCGGTTATACGCTTCGAGTAGTTTCCTTTTGCTGTCTTGTGGTAAATTGCAGATCATTGCGTAGTGCACGTCGTCCGGGCCGGGGGAGGATCCGCGTAGCCCTTCAAGCGCCTCTTCCAATTCATGCAGCTTGTATGCTTGATTGTATTCTGCGTCAGGTTGATGTGGGATGTTTAAGCAGACTGCTTTTTCCTGATTTTTGCGTTCTAGGAAATCTTCATCGTACGCAGCATTGCTGGATATTCTCTCGAAAGAAGTTCCTAGAAACTCCGCGATTGCTGAGTCTTCGGTGGCTGTGTACCCGTCGATTGTTATTGCGTTAATGCGATCGCTTTTTCGCTTCCCCTGTAGTTGGTGGTATTTGTTCCACATATCTTTTAGACGTTTGAGCGGTGAAACTGTTGGCTGTTTTTTCCCAGCAAGTTTTCTTCGCTTTTATCACTGCCTCTCGCGCGGAGGTTCTAGCCGCACGGTATGCTTCACAGAGCTCCTGTTTTTTATCAGCTTGTTCGTTCGACGATTTCAACATTCTAAGTGCTCTTTTCCTAGCTTTAATCTTAGCAGCGATCATTCCACCAATGTACACACTTTTTATCTGTGAAACCTTTGGTTTTTGGGATGGCTTCCCTCACAGATTTTAGTATCTGCTGCGTAATCTCTTCGATTTGGCCTACAGCATCTTCCTTCCGTTCGATGTTTACCGATGATTGATATAATTCCCAATTGGCTTCTTCGATTTTCCACCTTGTTCGGGTTTTTTGTCATGGCAGTTCTCCAGGCAGACTAATGAGCATTGGAATGTGATCGCTACCATGAGAATCGTTGTATGCTGTCCAGTCGAGTAGTCCTGCTAAATCACTTGAACAGCAGGCAATGTCAATGCATGATAAGGTACCTGTAGCGTGGTGGACGTGGGTTGGTTCTCCTGTGTTCAGCACTGTCAGTTCGCTCTGCTCGATAAAGTCCATCACTATTTGCCCACGTGTGCTGATCTTGGTGGATCCCCATAGGGGGTGGTGGGCGTTCAAGTCGCTGACTAATAGAAGGGGTTTATCGGTCTGTGTGATCAATTCGCTCAACTCACCGAAAGTAACTTCTTCACCTGGAGGTAGGCACACGTTTACAATGCTCAAAATCAAAGGTGGACCGACTTTGATAGTCATGGCTTCCAAGCGTGTCTCGATTTCTATTTGTTCACTGTCGATTCCATTTTTTACAGCCGTTATTATGCCACCAGCTGCTCGTCCTCCCCCATGTTGCTCGCGGTGGTAGACTGTATATCCGTTTATCCTGGGTGCATTTCGTGGGGAGCATATGCTCTCTTGGAGGCAGATTATAGCAGGATCCTTTTCTTTAATTATGATGTCCAATTCTGCCTTGCTTGTCTTCAGACCCTGAATATTCCAAGAGATTAATGACGGGGGTGTCGTTGTTCTTCGGTATACCATTTCCTGGTTGTTGGCAGAACGTCCGAGTGACCGTCGGAGCACAGGTTGGGGTATAGCGTCCTCGCCCCCGTCCTCTGGATCGTTCTCTCCTTCTGGAAGGAGTGGAGAGGCTACTTTCTCTTCGCTCTGCTCCAACCAACGAGGTTCGGCCATCGTGTCCTTCGTTTGTACGTTGTTACCTTCGTGTGGTATTCGATTATGTTTTCTGTGCAATCCGTTTTCATAGTTTCCGCCTTCTTCACTAATGTTTTTGCTGATTTCGTTGTTAATGTTGATCTCGTGTCCGTTATCGGTGCCAATGTCTCCAGATATTTCGCCTTGTGTAGGATGGGTTTGTTCTGCCATTTTAGTGCTTGTGTGGTCTACCTCTTCCCTTTTTGACCGGGACCGAATTTTTTCCAGGTTTAGGGATTGCTCCCATCGATTTCTCGCCAGCACTTCCACGGGGGTCTGTTTCACTGTCCGTCCCATCAATTTTTCGCTTGGAGCCTGATGCTTTCGATTTCGCATTTTTTTCTACTTCTACTGACGCCATTCTGTCAGCAAGCGCGGTCGGGTTTCGTTGCTAACTGACGGTCAGTTCAACGGGTTTACAGCTGACGTATATTCGAGAAAAGAAGCTTTAAGTGCGTTCTTGCCTAAGCAAGTAACGTCTACCCTTTCACCTTATTTTTTAATCTGATCCACCCAAAGGCTAAAGGTACTGATGGTCAGTTGTGCGACTCCGCCGAGGCGGATGGCGACTACGCTTTTTCCTCTAACTATCGCGGCCAAGCGTAAGAAGGTCCAGCCGAAATAGGAACGTTTTAACCTCGTTAATGTATCCTGCCCAATACGTCCAAAGGCTCTGACAGGTACAATGCACACCAACGCAACATTTTTTCAATGTGGTTGCTTGGTGCTTTGTTCGTACTCGCGAACACGTGATGGCGAGGCAGATGGCTCTCGGAGTTTCAGAGAGATCTGTTTTGTCGGAGCCTTCAATTGCGACTAGCTGAGAGCGGGCAGAGCCTAGTTGCATACGATCTTGCAAGCAAGCCTGCGAAAGCTAATCGGCTTGTAGGTCTTGTAACGGTTGCGTACGTTGTTGCTTCACTGACAGATCAGCTGGCAGAAGTGTTTTCTTCAGCTGAGTGAAACAAGAACCTAGGGCTCCGTTTCACCCATACACACACGGAGCAGCGCGCACTCCGTAATTTCCTGCTTCACAACTTGTTGAACTACTAAGACTAAGATCTATCACTGAACTCGACCGGCAAAAGCTCGAAAAAATGAAACGAAAAACTAGCGAAACTCGGTATTGCTTTACTGTAGGAATTGCGTCAAAATCGAAAAAAATTCTTCTTTTCACAGATAGATATTGTTTGTTATTGCGAGTTACGAGGAGTTGAAAATCAATAGTTTTAGACATTTTAAACGCACATTGGGAAGTAAATGTGTCAAAATCGAAAAATCTTCAACTTCTCACAGATAAATATTGTTTGTTATTGCGAGTTACGAGGAGTTAAGTTTTAGACATTTTCAATGCACATTAGGAAGTAAATGTGTCGAAATCGAAAATTTTTCAACATTTCACAGATAAATATTGTTTGTTATTGCTGGTTACGAAGAGTTGAAAATCAATAGTTTTAGGGTCGATTTCTTCACCCTCGCTTAACTTTTAAACGAGGTTCACCAGTACGTTTAAACCTGGCTTAAGCGCTAAGCGAAGGTGAAGAAATCGGCCCTTAGACATTTTAAACGCACATTGGAAATATGCGTCAAAATTGAAAAAAATTTCAACTTTTCACAGGTAAATATTGTTTGTTATTGCGAGTTACGACGAGTTTAAAATCAATAGTTTTAGACATTTTAAACGCACATTCGGAAGAAAATGAGTCAAAATCAAATTTTTTTCAACATTTCACAAATAAATATAGTGTGTTACTGCGAGTTACGACGAGTTGAACATCAATAGTTTTGGACATTTTAAACGCACACTGGGAAGGTATTGCGCCAAATAAAAAAAATCAACTTTTCACATATTTTTTTGTTATTGCGAGTTACGAGAAGTTGAAAATCAATAGTTTTAGACATTTTAAACGCACATTGGAAGTGCGTCAAAATCGAAAAATTTTCAACTTTTCCCAGATAAATATTGTTTGTTATTGCGAGTTACGACGAGTTTAAAATCAATAGTTTTAGACATTTTAAACGCACATTGGGAAGGAAATGAGTCAAAATCAATTTTTTTTCAACATTTCACATATAAATATTGTGTGTTATTGCGAGTTACGACGAGTTGAAAATCAATAGTTTTAGACATTTTAAACGCACATTGGAAAGTATATGCGTCAAAATTGAAAATATTTCAACTTTTCACAGGTAAATATTGTTTGTTATTGCTAGTTGCGAAGAGCTGAAAATCAATAGTTTTGGACATTATAAACGCACACTGGGAAGTAAATGCATATAAAATGAAAATATTTCAACTTTTCACAGGTGTATATTGTTTGTTATTGCGAGTTACGAGGAGTTGAAAATCAATAGTTTATATATTTTAAATGCACATTGGGAAGAAAATACGTCAAAATCGAAAAATTTTCAACTTTTTACAGCTAAATATTGTTTGTTCTTGCGAGCAACGACGAGTTGAAAATCAATAGTTTTAGACATTTTAAACGCACATTGGGAAGGACATGCGTCAAAATCGAAATTTTTTCAACTCTTCACAGATAAATATTGTTTGTTATTGCGAGTTACGAGGAGTTGAAAATAAATAGTTTTAGATATTTTAAACGCACATTAGGAAGAAAATGAGTCAAAATCGAATTTTTTTCAATTTTTGCAGATAAATATTGTTTGTTATTGTGAGTTACGAGGAGTTGAAAATCAATAGTTTTAGAAATTTTAAGCGCATATTGAATAGTATATGCGTCAAAATCGAAAAAAAAATCAACTTTTCACAGATAGATATTGTTTGTTATTGCGAGTTACGAGGAGTAGAAAATCAATAGGTTTAGACATTTTAGACGCACATTGGGAAGAAAATGCGCCAAATTGAACAAATTTCAACTTTTCACAGATAAATATTGCTTGTTATTGCGAATTACGAGGAGTTGAAAATCAATAGTTTTAGACTTTTTTAACACATTATGAAGTAAATGAGTTAAAATCGATTTTTTTTTTCAATTTTTCGCAGATAAATATTGTTTGTTATTGCGAGTTACGAGGGGTTGCAAACCAATAGTTTTAGACATTTTAAACGCACATTGGGAAGTAAATGCGTAAAAAATGAAAATATTTCAACTTTTCACGGGTAAATATTGTTTGCTATTGCTAGTTACATTTTAAACGCACACTGGGAAGTAAATGCGCCAAATCAAAACAATTTCAACTTTTCACGATAAATATTGTTTGTTATTGCGAGTTACGAGGAGTTGAAAATCAATAGTTTTAGACATTTTAAACGCAGATTGGGAAGAAAATACGCCAAATTCGGAAAATTTTCAACTTTTTACAGCTAAATATTTTTTGTTCTTGTATAATAAATAAATAAATAAATAAATAAATAAATAAAAAAAAATCAAAAGAAAAAAAATCAACTTTTCACAGATAAATCTTGTTTGTTATTGTGAGTTACGAAGAGTTGAAAATCAATAGTTTTAGATATTTTAAACGCACATTGGAAAAATCGAAAAAATTTCAACTTTTCACAGATAAATATTGTTTGTTCTTGCGAGTTACGACGTGTTGAAAATCTATAGTTTTAGACATTTTAAACGCACATTGGGAAGAAAATGCGTCAAAATCGGAAACTTTTCAACTTTCCACAGATAAATATTGTTTGTTATCGCTAGTTACGAGGGAACAATCGAAAATATTGTTCGAGATCGGGTCAAATTTTGTTTTATTCAGCAGATTCGGCATGGATATCGGCGTCGAATGGTGCTGATTGTGTCGTTTAACACTCGGAACAATAGTTGATAACGTATCCAAAATGCCATCAACTTCGGCTTTGAGATGTTTCAGTTCTTGCTCAAATTGCATTGGCTGAGTTATCTTTGATTCTGGCACTACCATAGTATCGGGTATCTTGAAAAGAAAGCTTACGCAATGATCACAGAGCCACAAGACATTTTCAGAGAATGAATCAATTTGTGATTCTGTAAGCCCCACACAATCTGCATGAAATCGCTCTCCACATTTTCCTTCACACACAGCGTACGAATTTGTTTTGCCATCAATCGGCACGCAACACTTTTTGCAGATCATTTCGCTAGCAACAAAGAGCACGAATGTGGCACATTTGAAACAATGGCAGCAGTATGGGTTGTATTATTTAGGTTTTCGCAATTCTTCCTTCTTTTGGATAACCAATCACTGACTATAATCATCTGATACGAACCCATTCGGAACTGAATACTGTTAGTAAACTTTTCTAGATGTTAACTTAAGGTTTTCAGAACTAATTATCGTTTATAGCAAGAGCGAGCAATCCAAGCGTCCAACGTAAACAAAAGAATTATTTAAACGCACATTGGAAAGAATATGGGTCAAAATCGAAAAATTTTCAACTTTCCACAGATAAATAATGTTTGTTATTGCGAGTTACGAAGAGTTGAAAATCAATAGTTTTAAAAAATTTAAACGCGCATTGGAAAGTATATGCGTCAAAATCAAAAAAATTTCAACTTCTCACAGATAAATATTGTTTGTTATTGCGAGTTACGAGGAGTTGAAAATCAACAGTTTTAGACAATTTAAGCGCACATTAGGAAGTAAATGCGTCAAAATCGAAATTTTTTCAAGTTTTCACAGATAAATATTGTTTGTTATTGCGCGTTACGAGGAGTTGAAAATCTATAGTTTTAGAAATTTTATTCCACATTTATTTATTTATTTATTTATTTATTTATTTATTTATTTATTTATTTATTCTTATTTTTCATCTGACCTATGTTGGTCTACATGAAATGTAGTTGAATGAGAAAAGCCCATTTCAGGATATACTTCAGAAGCAATCCTCAAATGGGCGTAAAAACCCATTATCTTTCCATATATTCACACC
Source organism: Topomyia yanbarensis (assembly GCF_030247195.1). NCBI lineage: Eukaryota > Metazoa > Arthropoda > Insecta > Diptera > Culicidae > Topomyia > Topomyia yanbarensis. The sequence goes on along the minus strand of NC_080672.1, from coordinate 219,073,692 downwards.
TGATTACAATGGATTCACACTACAATAAAATATAATAACATAGTACACAGCATTACATAAATAAAAAATACAAATATTACAAAAAAATGAATCTTAAAATCTAAGTCAACCTTCTTAGTCTATTTTTGAAAACATCACAAGATACAGAAAAGTCAAAATGGCCATAAACACTATTAAAGACATTACGCATCGCCCTAATGGGTTCGTTTTGACCGTACTCGGTGCGTTGAAACTCGAGTCTTGAAAAGTTATGCGATCTGAGACTTCTCGGGGGCACATTGACATTTATTTGTGAGAATATCTGGAGCATCTATTTGGCCAGTTAATATCTTCCCAACAAATACTGCTCTAAATGTGTTCCGCCTTTTGGCTAGGGTTTCCATATCGAGCAGACGACAGCGATCGATGTACGGTGGTAGCTCTGTTGGATTACACCACGGCAGAGTTCTAAGAGCAAAACGGAGGAATCTTGCCTACACTACTTCTATTCGGTTGATCCAAATGCTTGTGTAAGGACACCAAATGGGTGCTGAAGCTTCCAAGACAGATCGCACAAGTGAAAAGTAGAGTGCCCGCAAACAATATGGATCAGTGAACTCTTTGGCAATTCTTATAATGAAACCGAGATTTCTATTTGCCTGTGCTGTAACGTGAGAGTAATGATTTCTGAATGTCAGTTGTGAGTCCAGAAGTACACCGAGGTCTCTGACAACTGTCATTCTCTCTAGCGATTCCCCGGAAATGGTGTAGTTCCACAGTATTGGACTTTTTCTACGTGTAAAAGATATTATGGAGCATTTGGACACGCTGAGAGCCAGCAAGTTGCGATTACACCAACTACAAAAAGCGTCTAAGTGTTGCTGTAGTTCCTTGCAATCTTCTATTGACCGCACAATAAGAAATAGTTTGAGATCATCGGCATATATAAGTCTACACCCAGGAGGTATAACAAAACAAACGTCATTGAAAAACAACGAGAAACAAGTTGATGAAACTGTATGACTCGTTATTTCCTAATTTTACACAGAGAGAACGATTTACTAGATATGATTTAAGCCACCCTATAAAATAATCCGAAGCGCCCAGCCGCTTCATCTTTGCCAGTAGAAGAGAGTGATCTACACGATCGAATGCAGCCTCGAGATCCGTGTATACAGTATCGACCTGAGATCCAAGTTCAATATTTTTAATACAGAACGAAGTGAATCGGGCTAGATTAGTAGTTGTCGATCTACCAGGAAAAAAGCCATGTTGGTCCTTCGATATATATGCTCTGGTCTCACGAAACAGCACATTTCCTTCTAAAATTTCAAATAACTTTGAGCCAGCGTAAAGTGAAGTTATGCCACGATAGTTCGCAACATTTTGCTTATCACCTTTTTTAAAAACCGGAAACATAACTGATTTTTTCCAACAGACGGGGAACGTTGATTGCGACAGCGATTGGTTAAAAATTAGTCTTAAAGGCGTACATAATGCGCTTGCGCATCTTTTGATTATAATGGAAGGAATACCATCTGGTCCTGCCGATGTTGAAGACTTTAGCTTTCTCATAGCAGTTAGAATATCTTCGTCAGTAAATTGAATAATGCCTAAATTAATTACATCATGAGGGACATCCTGAAGACTATGTTCCATCTGAGTGGAGTTGGCCGAGACTTTTTTAAACACACTTGAGAAATGCTGCGCAAATAGGTCACAGATGCCGCTTGGGGTACTTGATGTTTCATTTGCAAGGAACATACTGGAAGGAAGCCCATTTTCTTTACGTTTCCCGTTAACGAAAGACCAAAACTGCTTTGGATTTTGTTTCAGGTTCGATTGGGTTTGTGCGACGTGTCTTGAATAGAGAAAGCGATTATATGCCTTGTAACTGTTGCTGGCTTCAATAAACTCTCGTTTTGTGAGGGGGTTTCGTCGGCTGGTGTAATGCCGAAGTGCAGCTGCTCGCAGTCTTTTCAGTTTACGTAATTGACGATTGGACCACGCTGGTTTTGGTCGGGGACGTGGTGCGGGAACATGTAGTTTGAAAAGTTGTTTTACGACCAGTGAAAGTTTTTCTACGGCAACATCTACATCGATCGCGGAATTTAGCAAAGTCTCTCAATCGATTGCCTGCAGTGAGTTCTGGAGCCTATTGAAATCAGTTTTTGAAAAATTGAACTCCCTGACATCTAGCATTTCGTCATAAACAACTAACTGAGGACAGATCTGCGTTACTAGAAGAGGAGGATGGTGTGCGTCACAAGCAACTAACGGCTCAAGGGCTTCTGAAACGGTGCAGTTAATAGAAGCTTCTTCATTTACGAAAAGGAGGTCCAGGGTTCGATTTCGTCTCTTATTTACTGTACACATTTGCAGCATGTTCAATACAGACATTCCGTCCAGTAAGGCAATACTCGCTCTAGAGAATGTTGATTCAGAATGGTCTGGGAAGGCATAGCCGGAGGAGGTACTTTTCCATAGAAGTCCAGATTGATTATAATCACCAAACAGTAGATGAGCCGTGTTGGGTTGAATGGAAGTTTCGATGTCAAGTGCTGAGTCTATGTGCTTCTGAATAAAATCACTATTACATGCGGAGTCGGTGGAATATACACTACGTCAACACAAATATTAGTATCGCGACCGCGAATATCTACCTGTAGTTGTTCGATATCGGTTCGAGCATTTTTTTGTTTAGACGAGAGCCGGTTGGACACTGCGATAAGCACACCGCCACCGCGTTTTTTACCTGTACTGTCTGGATCGCGATCGTTACGGTAAGCCGTGTACTTTGAGCCGAATAACTGGAGTGAATTGATTTTATCATTCAGCCACGTTTCGGTTAAAACAATAACATCATATTCGGCGTCTGAAACAGCGATGAACAACTCGTCAATTTTGGTGCGTAGTCCTCTCACGCTCTGATAGTAGATACTAAGATGTTCCTGCAAGTAATGTCCTGACGGTTGAGCGGTAGAAAGATGAGCGGCGATGACGTCCACCTGTAATGGGGGTGGGTTTTCAGCGGGAGTAGCATCTGCATGTCCTACATAACATAAAAGTTCCGTGGAGAGCAGAAAGTCGTTGATGGAATCTGGCTGATTGCACCCGTCGGAATGCTGCAATTGTGGATCTAGTTTAAGGTGCGCAGTATCTTGAGTAGCTTCGGGAGGACATATACCCTCCTTAGCTTTACCTGACTGGGAAAGGTCGCTGCCATAACATACAAGTTCCGTAGAAACCAAAAGAACGTCGTTGATGGAATCTGGCTGATTGCACCCGTCGGAATGCTGCAATTGTGGATCTAGTTTAAGGTGCGCAGTATCTTGAGTAGCTTCGGGAGGACATATACCCTCCTTAGCTTTACCTGACCGGGAAAGGTCGCTGCCATAACATACAAGTTCCGTAGAAACCAAAAGAACCTCGTTGATGGAATCTGGCTGATTGTACCCGTCGGAATGCTGCAATTATGGATCTAGTTTAAGGTGCGCAGTATCTTGAGTAGCTTCGGGAGGACATATACCCTTCTTAGCTTTACCTGACCGGGAAAGGTCGCTGCCATAACATACAAGTTCCGTAGAAACCAAAAGAACGTCGTTGATGGAATCAGGCTGATTGTACCTGTCAGAATGCTGCAATTGTGGATCTAGTTTAAGGTGCGCAGTATCTTGAGTAGCTTCGGGAGGACATATACCCTCCTTAGCTTTACCTGACCGGGAAAGGTCGCTGCCATAACATACAAGTTCCATAGAAACCAAAAGAACGTCGTTGATGGAATCTGGCTGATTGTACCTGTCGAAATACTGCAATTGTGGATCTAGTTTAAGGTGCGCAGTATCTTGAGTAGCTTCGGGAGGACATATACCCACCTTAGCTTTACCTGACCGGGAAAGGTCGCTGCCATAACATACAAGTTCCGTAGAAACCAAAAGAACGTCGTTGATGGAATCTAGCTGATTGTACCCGTCGGAATGCTGCAATTGTGGATCTAGTTTAAGGTGCGCAGTATCTTGAGTAGCTTCGAGAGGACATATACCCTCCTTAGCTTTATCTGACCGGGAAAGGTCGCTGCCATAACATACAAGTTCCGTAGAAACCAAAAGAACGTCGTTGATGGAACCTGGCTGATTGTACCCGTCGAAATGCTGCAATTGTGGATCTAGTTTAAGGTGCGCAGTATCTTGAGTAGCTTCGGGAGGACATATACCCTCCTTAGCTTTACCTGACCGGGAAAGGTCGCTGCCATAACATACAAATTCCGTAGAAACCAAAAGAACGTCGTTGATGGAATCTGGCTGATTGTACCCGTCGGAATGCTGCAATTGTGGATCTAGTTTAAGGTGCGCAGTATCTTGAGTAGCTTCAGGAGGACATATACCCTCCTTAGCTTTACCTGACCGGGAAAGGTTGCTGCCATAACATACAAGTTCCTTAGAAACCAAAAGAACGTCGTTGATGGAATCTGGCTGATTGCACCCGTCGGAATGCTGCAATTGTGGATCTAGTTTAAGGTGCGCAGTATCTTGAGTAGCTTCGGGAGGACATATACCCTCCTTAGCTTTACCTGACCGGGAAAGGTTGCTGCCATAACATACAAGTTCCGTAGAAACCAAAAGAACGTCGTTGATGGAATCGGGCTGATTGCACCCATCGGCATGCTGCAATTGTGGATCTGACCGGAGAAGGCCGCTGCCATGACGGGCAAATTCCGTGGGAAGCAGATGAACGTTGTTGATGGTACGATCTTATGAACTATACAATGATTGCTACTTTGAATAATCAATCATGTTTTTCCGCTTTTCTAAGTGTAGACCGGGCAAAGGACACACCAAGCAGCGTGATTTGTGTCAATGGTAAGCTTTCTCTTAATGTTGAGATTTTCACAGTTTGCACACTTCTGCGTCTTGGATTTGCATTCTTTCACGGGGTGGTTTTCACTGCAGATTGGGCCCTTTGAAATTTCTGCTTTGCATTCATTGCTTTTGTGGTTGTATCCGCAACATTTAAAGCATCTTGTCACCTGCAGTCCATCAAGCACTCTGCATCGGTCCCACCCGCAATTAAGTTTTTCTTTCTGCATGACCGCAGTGAACGTTTTAGCATCGAGTTCAATGATAGCGCTGCAGTTGTTGAACTGAAATTTCTCATTGCGGTATGCTTTTCGAAGCTTGAAGTGCGTTAGGTTTTCAAAGACGTCGTTTTGGCTCACTAATGTGTCTCTCAGCTCATTTTCATCCAGTACATCACGCATGCCGACTAGTTTGATAGTAGGTCGTAAATTCTCCCTGACGCTGACATCGTATTTTCCGTCCATGTTTTGCTCTACGTGTTTCTTCAACAGCTCAACACTTTCATCATCTTTCAGCGCAATTACAACCTCACCATTCTTGCCGTTAGTCACTCGTTTTACATTCACACTTCGAGCATCCACTTTCCTTCGCAGCTCAGCACGCGCATCGTCAACCTGTATGCCTTCTTTTGGTCTTATGATGACTACTGGGTCGGGCTTTTGAATGGAATCCTTTCTCTTGATTTGTTCTAGAGTTTTGTTGTCGGTTCGACCTTTCACCGCATCCGCAAAGCTTGTTTTTGGCGTTTCGTCGTTGTGGTTTTCACACTCATCCACTTTCCTCCGCTTGGCAGATGATCGCGTAAGTATACGTCGAGGCAGCTCATCCTTATCTCCACCAGCGTCAGTAGACCGTTTATTAATTCGCACTATTTCTTCACATACTATCTTTTTCACTGTTTGTTTGAAATTTTTTGCCATTTCCATAACACCCGCGAGATCATCTAATTTTTTGGCAATTTCATCTAGTCGTTTTTCACTGTGCCTATCCTCGAACTCATTCAACGCTAGACATGCATCGCACACGAACACGGCATTGTGGATCTTCTGCAATAGCACTATTTCTTCTTCCGTCGCCCCGGGTAGACAACGTACATGGATCGATAATTTACATCGACCGAAGCATTCAACACTTGCATGACCATCTATAATAGGCGTAGCGCACTGAGCACACGGCTGGCTAGAGCTTCCGGGCTCTTTTTCTTCTGCGTTCATATCCCGGGCAAAAAATGATTAGCAGCGCTAGCAGCGATTATGGAGTCTGAAATTTTACAAATATCTCCTTTTCCGAACCACAGATTAACAGCACTTGTTATTTACTGTTGTGGACCCACTTTCTCACTCTACATAAATTAAAAATATTTTTGCACAACCAGATATTACACATAAAAATATGTCGATTTGTGATCAGACATAAAAACTAATTGATTACACCGTCAACACAGTAAAAAAATTAAACGCACATTGGGAAGGAAATGCGTAAAAAAAATTTCAACTTTTCACAGTTAAATATTGTTTGTTTTTCCTAGTTACGAGGAGTTGAAAATCAATAGTTTTAGACATTTTAAACACACATTGGGAAGAAAATGCGTCAAAATCGAAAAAATTTCTACTTTTCACAGATAGATATTGTTTGTTATTGCGAGGTACGAGGAGTTGAAAATCAATAGTTTTATACATTTTGAACGCACATTGGGAAGGAAATGAGACAAAATCGAAAAATTTTCAACTTTTCACAGATAAATATTGTTTGTTCTTGCGAGTTACGAGGAGTGGAAAATCAATAGTTTTAGACATTTTAAACGCACATTGGTAAGCAAAATGCGCCAAAATCGAAAATTTTTCTACTTTTCACGGATAGATATTGTTTGTTATTGCGAGCTACGAGGAGTTGAAAAATAATAGTTTTAGACATTTTAAACGCACATTGGGACGAAAATGCGTCAAAATCGAAAAAATTTGAACTTTTCATAGTTAAATAACGTTTGTTATTGCTAGTTATGAGGAGTTGAAAATCAATGGTTTTAAACTTTAAAACGCACACTGGGAAGTAAATGCGTCAAAATCGAAAAAATTTCAACTTTTCACAGATAAATATTGTTTGTTATCGCGCGTTACGAGGAGTTCAAAATCTATAGTTTTAGAAATTTTAAACGCACATTGGGAAGGAAATGTTGAAAAAAAATTTCAACTTTTCACAGTTAAATATTGTTTGTTATTGCTAGTTACGAGGAGTTGAAAATCAATAGTTTTAGACATTTTAAACGCACATTGGGAAGAAAATGCGTCAAAATCGAAAAAAATTGAACGTAAAAATCGAAAAAAATTCTACTTTTCACAGATAGATATTGTTTGTTATTGCGAGTTACGAGAAGTTGAAAATCAATAGTTTTAGACATTTTAAACGCACATTGGGACGAAAATGCGTCAAAATCGAAAAAAATTGAACTTTTCACAGTTAAATAATGTTTGTTATTGCTAGTTATGAGGAGTTGAAAATCAATAGTTTTAGACATTTTAAACGCACACTGGGAAGGAAATGCGTCAAAATCGATTTTTTTTACTATTCACAGATATATATTGTTTGTTATTGCGAGTTACGAGGAGTTGAAAATCAATAGCTTTAGACATATTCATCGCACATTGGGAAGAAAATGCGTCAAGATCGAAAAAAAATTTACTTTTCACAGATAGATATTGTTTGTTATTGCGAGTTACGAGGAGTTGAAAATCAATAGTTTTAGACATTTTAAACGCACATTGGGACGAAAATGCGTCAAAATCGAAAAAAATTGAACTTTTCACAGTTAAATAATGTTTGTTATTGCTAGTTATGAGGAGTAAAAATCAATAGTTTTAAACATTTTGAACGCACACTGGGAAGGAAATGCGTCAAAATCGAAAAATTTTCAGCTTCTCACAGTTAAATATTGTTTTTTACAGACCAGATTCGATTATCCGTAGGGTGCAGAAAAATTTCGCTTCGGATTATCGAATCATCCGGATAATCGAATCAAAACAAAAGTTTTTGATGTAGGACTACGTCTTTGTTTTCGATATGGGGGTGCACTCTGTAAATTCTACAAAAATGGTATGTAACGAAAAGTGGTCCAATTTTAAACGCATATAATTCAGCCATCTCACGATAGATTTTCAAATTTTTTGCACAAATCGCCCCGAAATACTTCTAAGAATAGATTCCATTAGATAAACCCAAAGATTTTTGATATCATAGCATTAAAAAATTGAATAAAATACAACCTTGTCAAAATATCGCGCATTAACACACAGAAGATAGCGCTTCCCAAGCCCTGTACGACAGATTGGTATACCTAGCGCGCAACGCTTCTATGAATGACGTCATCATCGACTATTTAAAGAACGGACTTGGCCAGCCACGCTCAGTGCCCTGTTGAACGGGTGGCGAAGCAGATTACATGCGCTGTGTTTTTTACAGCCAGTGTAACTGAGCTAGAAGTCCGTTACACTGGCTGTGGAGGGACGCTACCCTGTCGTCCAACAGGCGACCGCTCCAACTGGTTCCTAAATGCCGCTGTAATGTTGCCAGTAAATTTTTGGTTTAACTAGCACATGTATTTGCGCTTGAAATTAAGTAATGTAGTGGTAGTAATAAGCTTCCCATTTTGGTTTAAACGCGAGGACAGTTTTTAAAACAGGATTTGATTAATTAGTTTAGCTCATCTAAGCAATTTTATCAATTCTGTAATTTAAAAGGAATTTCACGGAACTTGATGAATTTGGCCCCACTTGCAACTGGTATAATCAACCTGCACAAAGTGTTGCATAACGCAGGGCTGTTTTTTGGAACAAAATGTGTTATCATTCAGCCCTTCGCTATGCAAAATCACGATATTATGACAGATGGGCTAAGCGCAACCGTTCCTTTCAATCGGGAAAGGCCGCGTGGAATTTTGGTGAAATGCGCTAATAGTGTCGTGGTGGTACTAGTTGTCTCTTTCGCTCTACGCATCATCATCAGCGTTGACTCATTTTGCATTGTACGCTTGGGTCCAATGTTTGGTAGGTATGTATGCGAATGTGTTGGTAGGTAGGGGAATTGGCGGTAAAATGAACACGTTAAGCAAAGTCATTATTTTCTAACTAATAAGTGAATGAGATATTACAATCACCTTATGTTTCTTGTTAGACATGTTTTGTACATATATGGTAAAAATACTTCGTCATAAACACATTTTTTCAAACATGATTCTTGATATTTTCTAAACATGTCCAAAAATGAGACATGTTTATAGCGAGTGGGTAAAATGAACATGTGGCGGTGGTAAAATGAACAGCTTCTGGTGACCTGTAAAATGTCCTGTATGTATGCAATGCGCAGCGTTGGAAAGCATTTTCCGATCAATGCTAATATCCCAACAAATCATGAGCTTTGCATACCCACAGGGCATTTTGCAGGCAAAAAAAAATTGTCACGGAAGAATTGAATTTTCATGACGTAATATTAACCATTTTACAATCCTGTGGCATCGAAACACATCTACAAACTTGGGGTTATCCATGGGTGTTTGAACTTTTAGGATCTGTTTGAGAGCAACTAGAAAGCTTGTTCTATACATGAGATGTGATTATATTGTCTAAAATTTGATTTTTCGTCACCGGTCCGGGTGTTTTTTTTCCACACACTAAGTACTAAGAAAATAAATATTTTACATTAAGTAGTATAGTCCTACGTCTACAGTTCGTGCAACCCCATAGGGCTGCCCCTTGTAGTTTTTTCTTCATGAAATATATTTGTCATTTGTTCACAAACAGTATCTAAGGTACATGCATCTATGTTTGACTCATATATCATTTGTTTTATCAAACTGTTTTAATAACGAATATCGATCGCTTTATATTCTATAAAGTGATAGTAAGACATGTAAGAAAAATAAGTTATATAGCCAAGTTATTTTATTTTAAAGTATTGTGTTCGATTGATTGGGATACTTTTGTTTGGTCTAATAATCATGACGCATAAAACTAAATTCTTTGCGTGAAACTTCAGTTAACTTAATGCTGGTTTCGGTAAATGCAGACAGAAATAACAAATGAATTTATAATTACGAAATACTGTTTTGTATTTAACAAAACGCTTTTAATCCACCTAACAGTGTGATGAGACATTTCTTATAACTCTTATCACTCTCTTCGGATATTATATCGTTTGAGAACATTTAGAACTTGATGCTTCGCGATGTTTTTGATAACACATACTACATGGGATAGTGGCAGGACTCAGAGAATCGCTCAAATCAGCAGAGGACAACATCAGTGCTAGAAATCTTAAACTAAATCAATGGGAAAGCGAAAAAATGGCCCATAAAATAGACATACAAACGAATTATTGCTAAAGCTCTGTTATTAAAATATTTAAATTCCTCAATCAATGCATTGTGGTGGGAAAACTGAATTTTCCTAAAGGGGTTATATATTGTACTGAGCCAAAAAAATCGATTTTTTTTTTAAATTATTTGAAGTTTATACTTTACTCAAATATCCAACTCGACTGAGAACTAAGAAATCAACATATTTTCTTGAGAAAAGCGATAGGGGAGACTGAGGAGACTTGATCCCCTTTTTTATTTTTCAATCCTACTCCGTGGAATGATACAAAAACTATGTATTTTTTGTAGTTTTATATTGTTTCTAGGGTTGACTGATAATCATAAAAAAATTACATGGAAATATTATACTGGACATGAGCTATGAGCATTTTTGGAAAACGACAAAAAACTGGAAAATTCTTTGATTAGTGGAGACTCGATCCCTAATTTGGGGACACTTGATTATTTTTTGAAAACGTGTTTAAAAGAGCATGTAGGGTAATAAGCCTATTTTTATCCTTTTTCTATTATCATCCTACCCATCTGAAGTCTTTGGTTAGAGCAGCGTCTGCCATCTTTGCTCAACGCATTGGCTCAAACGGTGTTGCGATAATTGGGGTACTCGATTAGAGTTTTTGCTGCGCTCAAACAGAAGATTTTCACCATTCTCAAGACAATTTTGTTATTATATTGGCTCTTAATAAGAGGCGAATGACCTTAAGGCTAAAACCTCTATAATCGAAATAAAAAATGGCTCCTAATAAAAAAGCAAAGAAGCTGAAATAATAAAATTAATAATGAAATAATGTGGTACCCTCCCTAATAGGACAAAAATAGGTACCTAACCCCATTCAATGTTATAAATGTATTGTGGTATTGATTACATTGTTGTGATTACATAATAATATATTACGCATCTCTCACAAGATTTTTTTTACGAAATCCCCAAATCTCTGTGCAATGTCGTTATTATGGTTGAGAAACGTCAAATGTGGGATGCATGGTTGCTACGTATACTGTAGTAAACAATTTCAGTTAAGTTTCTGTACGATGAAGCGTTCATTTTTGACAGTATTTTTTTGTTATTTTATGGCAACAATGACTTCAATTGTTTTGGTGTGAATTTGGCTATTTTCAGTGGTGTGTATGAAGCATGGCGAAGGGGATCAAATCTCCACAAATTTGAAGGGATCAAGTGAACCCATAGCATCTATTTCAGCAAACTTTAGTACAAGTATAGTTGAACAAAAAAATCAGCTCAATCATAACGTATTCATATAATTGACATTCTCCTGTAATTCTGTATGCAAAAATATAGTATGTAGTGGGTGACTTTATCAATTGTATAAAAGTTTGAAAAATTATAAAATAAATCTTCTTCAGTTCTTCCGACATTTTTTTTCTTTGAATCGGTAAAAATTCGATAACACATGTCCACTTTATTTTTTTGTATTAAAGAAACTTATGTTTAGATAAAACTGCGCAACTTTCTAGTATATTTGATTAATGTATTCTGATCCGCCTTCGAGTTACAATGATGGGATCAAGTCTCCCCGGGGATCAAGTCTCCTCAGTCTCCCCTACTAGCATTAATACCATTCAAAGAAAATCAACCGTGAATATTTCCAGACTTGGTTTTATTTACTATTTAAGAACTATTGTGTTTTTTACATCCTAGATTGCATGATTCAGTGATCGAAGCCTAAAACTTCATGAAGTATTTGAAAATATTAAATTAAAATTTGTTTTTGCTATTGAAATTGACAAAATGATAGTATCGCCCCTTTGGCGATTGTTTACTTTTTCGGTCAGTATTGAATATCGCCCTTATGTTTTTTACAATAACTACCGTTCGTCTACACAACCGATTTCGTGCGGGTTTTTTCAATAGCGATCATTCTTACTATTTACAGCTGATAATCCTAAAAATACGAAAAAAAACAGTGTCGCCTCTAAACTGCTAGCAAAAAAGTATCGCTCTGTTTGTTTGCATGGAGCGCGGACGGCGAAACATTAAATAAACAAACAAAAATACAGTTTCGCCCGTTGTATTTGTATTATTATTACATTGTTGTATTATTTTGCTGTAGTTTAAGAAAGCTATATCGTAGAAACCAATTTTTTAGGTAAATTTGTTGCGTTTCAAAGCCCTCATTCGCATTTATGAAAAAAGCCTTATGTTTACATGTGTAAGTATCGCCCTTTTCACAAAAAAGCGTTGAAATGAAATCGCAGCTTCTGATATCACGCTATCTCTGAAGTGCAGGCGTACATAGTTCCAAATTTTACTTCGACATCGACTTTTTCTAAAGGTTCCCAGTAGTATCCTTGATTTAAATTACTATCGCTAATCCTTATGCTAAAGAACAAATAAAAACCTCTCGAAAACGAACCGTTTGGGAAAATCATCATCATTACTGGAATTTTCATTTTCACGAAACTTTTCGATAACCTTACGTCTCTTGCGTTAATGCACTGGGTGCACAGTGCTCTGAAAATCTAGCGAAATCGTCTTAGGGCACCAGCGGGTCTAATTCAGAGCTATCTGCGCGGCGAGTTAAATCTGCAAAGAATACTAAAAATTAATTTCTATTCCATAATTTTCAGATCAGCAATTCGAGAGATCGTGCTCACCGCAAGCCATGAAAAATAGACTACGTTGTGAAGCGATGGTCACTATTTATTAAAATATCACGGTTAAATAAAAAATTAAACTATTAAAAAATTTCAAATAGTTTATAGTTTTCACAAACTTATTAGGAAAAATTGTTTAATAAGCTTTCGTAATATTAAGTAGGAAAAAAGCTGAAAATTTCAGTATCTTTTCTATCTGCAACATATAAACCCTTAAGTATAACAATTTATTGGTATACGAATTGGAATAGGTTCGCCAAATTTTGGAAGAAGTCTATAAAATAACCCCTTGAAAGCTACCTGTATTGTTGTAGTTCGATGCAATAAAAAAATCCCCGAAAATGAAATGTACCTATTAATGTGAAACACAGGTAATAATACATACAATAAAGACCCATTTTTATCAGTCTCATGGTGTATTTTAGGATGACAAAATGGGGACATTGACTAAATCGGGCAATTTTTTTGAAGTAGAATACTTCTAACGTTTCAATATGGGGTCCCGTTTCAAAAATTTCAGTTGAGAAATTTTCCCAGGTTTGAAATGCGAGTATCTTCCGTTCTACTGGACGAAATCGCAATATTTTTGCACTATCTGATCGGAAATTTGTGCACGTATATCGTATTAAATTTCGGAATTACTGCGACTACTATAAATAAACCAAAACAAGGATTTTCAGAAAATCCTTCGGAAACAGCCAGGAAAATGCGCAATTTGTCAGCATATCCCACGCAGAGCCGTCAAAAAGGAGCATGTAAGCGTTTCATTACATACGGGAATGTTATATATACAGGTCACGCGAGCTTGTTTTGTATCAGTGGGTGCTCGCTTACCACACGAGCAACATGCTCGTCCGGACGGTACAATGAGCGGTATCATGTTTGCGTTCCGGTACCAAGCGTCATCGCCAGGTTCTTCGTGATAAAATCCAGGGAATCACCAAATCTGCCAGTCGGCGTCTGGCTCGTCGTGGTGATGTAAAATGCATCTCCAATTTAATCTACGAATGCTGATGGTGTGCAGAAAAATGTCATCCGAGATGCCGTGACCTACACTGAACACGCCAAGCGCAAAACCGCAATGAATGTCGTCTATACTCTGAAGCGGCAGGGACGCACTTTGTATGGATTTGGAAGTTGAAAAGGTAGAACTCACTTGTATCATTATAAAAGGCCCTTTTCAGAGCCACCAAAATCATTTCAAAGAATGAGTTTGCATTTTCTGTTTCATGGACTGTTTCTCCCTGGAGAGCTATTTGGGTTAAACCCTAAATTATGATTTATTTCAGTACGCAAATTGCAAATATGGTCAGAAACAAACTGGAGTGAAGTGAATTTTTACTAGGCGCATTCAAAAAAGGTTTCAATTCTCAAACATTTTACAAAGGTGCCGTATTACATTACTCTCTTTACCCTTAGTGTTCGATAATCTCCGTAGTGGAAACACAATTTCAATTTTGTTCTTTATCAAAAATATGTGGTCGACCAACCAAGGGGTGGAGCTACGACGAACACATTGAGGACAACACAAAAAAGGACGAGCTTACGTTGTGCTGTAGTCAGGTATAAAAACTCACCATGCTGTTGCTTACGCTCAGTTCGTTTCCAGCATCAGCATGCAGCAGTTCGTTTGTAGCATGTTCCGCGAAATTCAAACCGCCGTCCATTTGCTGCTGTCACAGAAGAGTTGGCCAAGCACGCCGTCTTCGATGGCACCAAAACTGTTACCATATACACCGGCACCAAGTAAATTTCGAAAACTGCCCAAAGAAAAGGCCCTTTTCAGGGCCATCAATTTATCGACAAAGAATGAAATTGAAGTTTTGTTATTACAAGCATCAGCTTGTCAAGAGCGTTGGATGGTAAGTGAGCCACTTGTGAACAATACGCTTTCACGAGAATGGCACAAAATGAAAAGTTATTTGTGATTTATAGACAGTTTAGTGTAATGATTCAATTTACAAATATCGAACGTTTTCTAACGTTTCGATATAGGTGCTCCGTTTCAAAATTTTCGGCCAGAATGCTGCCTGTTTTTTCAAACGTGAAAATCTGCTGTTGTATTGAATGAAAACCTTCAATTTTTGCGCTGATTGGAAATAGTTGTGACTAATTCTGTAGAATGTACAATTACTGAAAATAACGGATTTTGTGAAAGCAGTGGTTGGTCCATACAATTCGATTCCAAGCCAGACTAGTTTTCGTTGGAAGGTCCACCTCTGACAATAGAAGTAAACTATTTTACTTTGAATTCAACTACAACTTCCTTGAAAACAGCACAGCTAAAAAACTTTTGGGAAAAACGCGCAAACCTAAATTTTTCACTATAATGGAAACTGCCTGTGCCCAGCCGCACAGCATCATCAAGATTGATAGTAATTCAAGCCGGGAGGAAAGAGGTTGTAAGGCAATGAAAAACGAAAATTTCATTTATATCTTACTGGAATATAATTGGCTGGTCCTGAAAAGAACTTGTTGGTTTGTGATTTTTTTTGGGTCACAATTTAGGCCTGCTCGATTGCTGATAGCTGTGAATTTCTCGCAGGGCGACAGTTTCTGTTCAGTAGTGATGAGGCTTCCTAACGCCAACCGTGACTGGGGCACTTTTACGCGGCCTTCGTTGCTTACTGCTTGCGGGGAGGCTTTCCTCCGGTGGACTTACGAGCGGTATGTTTGGTACGGGCCATTTATCAACAAAGAATCGAATTGAAATTTTGTTATTACAAGCATCCGAAAGTAGCTTGCCAAGAGCGTTCGATGGCAAGTGAGCTACTTGTGAACAATATCGTAGATTTCACGTAGAATGACATAAAATAAAAAGTTATCATTTGTGTGTTTGTTTACAGTTTCGTGTTTACTAGGCGCATTCAAAAAAGGTTTCAATTCTCAAACATTTTACAAAGGTGCCGTATTACATTACTCTCTTTACCCTTAGTGTTCGATAATCTCCGTAGTGGAAACACAATTTCAATTTTGTTCTTTATCAAAAATATGTGGTCGACCAACCAAGGGGTGGAGCTACGACGAACACATTGAGGACAACACAAAAAAGGACGAGCTTACGTTGTGCTGTAGTCAGGTATAAAAACTCAGCATGCTGTTGCTTACGCTCAGTTCGTTTCCAGCATCAGCATGCAGCAGTTCGTTTGTAGCATGTTCCGCGAAATTCAAACCGCCGTCCATTTGCTGCTGTCACAGAAGAGTTGGCCAAGCACGCCGTCTTCGATGGCACCAAAACTGTTACCATATACACCGGCACCAAGTAAATTTCGAAAACTGCCCAAAGAAAAGGCCCTTTTCAGGGCCATCAATTTATCGACAAAGAATCGAATTGAAATTTTATTACAAGCATCAGAAAGTGGCTTGCCAAGAGCGTTGGATGGTAAGTGAGCCACTTGTGAACAATATCGTCGCTTTCAAGTAGAATGGCACAAAATAAAAAAGTTATTTGTGTGATTTGTAGGCAGGTTAGTGTAATGATTCAATTTACAAAAATCGAACGTTTTCTAACATTTCGATATAGGTGCTCCGTTTCAAAATTTTCGGCCTGAATGTTGCCTGTTTTTCTAAAAGTGAAAATCTGCTATTGTACTGAATGAAAATCTTCGATTTTTGCGCTGATTGGAAATAGTTGTGACTAATTCTGTAGAATGTACAATTACTGAAAATAACAGATTTTGTGAAAGCAGTGGTTGGTCCATACAATTCGATTCCAAGCGAGCCAGACTAGTTTTCGTTGGAAGGTCCATCTCTGACAACAGAAATAAACTATTTTATTTTGAATTCAACTACAACTTTCTTGAAAACAGCACAGCTAAAAAACTTTTGGGAAAAACGCGCAAACCTAAATTTTCCACCATAATAAAAACTAGTGCCCCCGCCGCACAGCATCATCAAGATTGATAGTTATTCAAGCCGGGTGGAAAGGGGGTGGGAGGTTGTAAGGCAATGGAAAATTTCATTTATAATAATAATACTTTATAATTGGCTGGTCCTGAAAACAACTTGTTGGTTTGTGGTTTATTTTGGGTCACAATTTAGGCCCGCTCGATTTCTGATAGCTGTGAATTTTTCGCAGGGCGACAGTTTCTGTTCGGTAGCGATGGGGCTTCTTAACGCTAACCGTGACTGGGGCACTTTTACACGGCCTTCGTTGCCAACCAGCCCCTGTCAAGGACGACGTCTCTGTACAGCCAGCATCACTGCCATGAAAGGCAAAACATTGATTTTGAGCCGAATGATTAGAAGCTGTATTTAGTTACAAAATGTCGATTAAATTAAATTATTAAATCATCCCACAAGATGCAAAACGTCGTGTGAAATGCTTGAATATCGAGCATAGTGCCGAACATAATTCTTTGGGGCTTTATAGCTATAACGCCCCATATATGTCGGTCGCTGTCAAACTCCATATGATGGTATAGGGTTGCCAGGGAGTTGTTGCCAACTGCTTGCGGGGAGCCTTTCCTCCGGTGGACTTACGGTTTGTTTGGTACAGGTCATGTGGCGAAAAATGCTGATCTGCTACTTCTCTGATGCTGGTAGTAGGACGACGGTCAAACGCTCGTTTGCGTGCCTTCATTCATAAAAGTTCAACAATATTTTCAAAGAATGTTGCAAATTGTCAACTTGATAATTCCAAAAATACTCCAAATAAACTATGAATGTGCTAAAATCGACAAAATCGCATAGAAATTGCTTATTCCAGAGCAGAATTTACCGGTCTAAAGTGTATTCTACTTCACTCCGGTTATGTCTCTGACATTACCCACCCATCTTTTTTCTTTATAATAAACTGAAGCTGTTAAAATATTCTTCCCGTCCCTTGATGTAGTCTGATAACTATTTCTGATTATGATGAACTTTTTATTTTTGCATATTTCCATCTTCATGATAAGGAAAACATGCTCAAGAAAGGATTTACTCGAATTCAGTCTTGTTCGTCTGCTAGAGCCCATCAAACATATGTTCATATTTGGCTGATAAAATCGGGGTTTCAATGTATTATAATAGATATTCAGCATTCGAAGGAGTTTCTTGTGAACGAGTGTAGAAAGACTTTGTTTTTACTTATTTGAAATCAGCGGCGTAGTCAGGATTTTCGGTTTGGTGGGGGTTTGGTGAAAATCGATCTTACTGTCCAAACGGTATAATCCGAAACCGTAATTTTTGAAGTTTTAAAATTATACAGAATTAATTTTTCAGAAAATAGTAACAGAGTTCGTGTCTGTAGCGTATTTGTTGAGACTTTATTGTAGTCATGAATATTAACTTGAGAAATTCACCATAAATACTTCTTGGAGGATATACCGTCAAAATTATTTTATCAAATGATGCGCTGTTTAACGTTTGTAAAACTCATCGATGATACTAAACTTCCGAAATTGGCGGTTTCAAAATGATGCTATCTTGACCTTAAATTGCTGTTTTTGAACATTTGACGTATACATATAATTGGTCATACAACAAAAATCAAATGCTAATCAAAATCGATCAGGACCTGCTAGAGTCGAATGGAAATCGTCATTTTTCGAAAATTTCTCTTTATATTCGGAAAGTGTTATCCTCGTTATTAATCATATTACGTTTTCGTCTCAACTCGACGTATTCCCAAAATAAAAACCTGTTTTAATCCACCTAGTGGTGCAATTGTGCTTTTCTCATTTGTCCAGACTACGATTCCATGGCTGGTTATGTTCAATACAATGGTGGAAATGAATATTACATGTTCAGTACGATTTGCACATACATACAATGGATCAACAACCACGATCTTGAGATACTATGTGATACTGAAACATCGCTTGAAACCAGTGGTGGATCATGGAGAAAGATCCGGGTCCTGCCGAAAATTTTCAACTTGTTAAGAAATTTTAAACTAGTTTTAATTTTAAAGTAGCAACCCCTCACTGCATACTCCCTCCGGGCCGGTATGATTAACCAAAATGTACCAAAGTCCAAAAAAGTCAATTTTTGTCAAACATCTCAATGTTTCATGCATTTTAAAATCATTTGGCATCAAAAATACAAATTTGATTTTGAAATTTTTTTATTTCAGTTTATATGGGAATTTGCTGTGTGATTGCACTCTTCAACTCGTAACTCCGGAACCGGAAGTCCCATCAATACAAAATTCAGTTGCAGCCGATGGGAAGGTTGTACCTTTCATTTGAGACTAACTTTGTGCAAATCGATCCAGCCATCTCTGATTAACCGAGGTCACATTTTTTCCACATACACACATACATACACACACAGACATTTTCCGATCTCCACGAACTAAGTTGATTGGCATATGACACTCGGCCGTCCCGAACGGGATTAGATTGACGAATTTTAGAGTGAATGAAAAAGGCAAAAATATTTTTAGCAAATGTTGAAAGTTATGCATTTTTTTTTGGTGAGCAGTTCTATGTTTCATAGACATTAAATCAACTTCGCTTCCAATCAAATAAAGACCCTTATTACAGTACATCTCTACAAAAGCGAGCTCAATTTGAAAAGAAATCTGAGGATTATGATTGATTACAGAACTCTGGAATTTTCTATTGGAATGTTTTCAGGCAGGAATTTGATATTGATGCTATTAGACAACTGTGAAATCAAGACCAATAGATCAGTTACATATGAGGACCCTATTCCGACAATTTATCAAAAGTCCTCATGATGTTTACAACAATAGGTTATCAATGTACGGATCAGATAATTGTTATTGTAATATTGAATTAAATCAGTCAGCATCAATAAATTTTCAACTTCAATCCAATTTTTTTTGTGTGGTGTGGGGGGGGGGAGTTGTATGGTGTTAAACCCCAAAACCTTCTCTTAGTTACGTAGTTGCTTGGAGTTATTTACTTCGCCTTTCATTTTCCGATATGTTTCAGATCGATCCGATGGTTATAAGTTAGAAAAATTGCAGTCAGAAGGTTCGTACAAATGAACATTTTTGCACTGATAAGTTATCAAGTTCCTTCCAGACAACTTGAAAGTGTTCGGTGATTATTTCTAGCGGTTGTAGATAGAAAAATGAAATACAAAATTCGTTTTATCGTAATAATGTTTGGCTTATTTCAATGGATTATTACTATATTGAACAATAAATAGGCGACAAAGAGTAATCCACAAACAACAAGCCATATCTTTTAAAGTTTTCAAAATAGATATCAGTAAAGTTATTCGCAAAAGTAAGAGCTACAAATTTGCTGAAGGCATCATTTCGATATAATCACTTTCAAGAAAATTTGTGAAAATGTCTCACTCATAGGGGGATTAATCAGCAAAAGCACAATACCAAAAGGAAGAGCATATTGCCTCCATTAAATTCTCCGAAGATACTATTGACCTAAAATAAGCCGTTTTGGCGTCAATAATAGATTTTTGGTCATATTTCTGGCAATGGGATATGATACAAATCTTTCGTCCGCATTTAATGTTAAATATCTCTTTTAATAATAATCCGATTTCAACAATCTATAGCTTGTTCGAAAGGTATTTGTTAAAGTTGTTTGAAAACATATAAAGTGTTAATCTATGTTGTCAATTTCGGCAGATAATTCAAAAAAACTGCAAAAAACGCCATTTTTACACATTCAAACATTCATATCTTGGAAACTAAACATCAGAATCAAAAACAAATTATTATCCTTCTTACTGTTTGATAGTTCTTTCATTTAAAATTGGTTTGGATAAGATCGGTTCAGCCATTGCTGAGAAACACGAATGAGAGTTTGTCCGTTTCATACACACACACAGACATTGTCCCAAATCGTCGAGCTGAGTCGATTGGTATATAAGACTCGGTCCTCCGGGCCTCGGAAAAAATCTTGAAGATTTGAGTGAATTCTATACATTTCTTTTATAAGAAATGTAATAAAACTTTGGGAATCCTTTGAGGGCCGATTTCTGCTGAACGGTCCGCTAGGCGTCGCTTAACGTTGGTCCAACGAAAGACCAGCATTGGACGGTTTTAAAACATGGATTTCTAAGAAGATGAATTTTGCACATGTTACAAGTAAAAAACCAAGGGTCGTGCGTTGTTCAATCAGCAGCAGCATCACCATCGTCTTCATGCGCGCTAGGGTTTTGGAGAGCTACTTAGAAACTAGCTGATTCTTGGTTCTTGGAAATTTGTACTATAAATATGTTCAAACGCATTGAGTGATTCAGTTTGTTATACATCGTCACACAGTAAACTTTTTTCTCTTGTTTGCTTGGTGGAAACATCATCCAGAATCTTCATTTGGCCATTGTTCGGCGTTCTACGTAACCGAGTCACTTAAAGGATGCTAGTGCATCTACTTCGTAACGAATTATTAGCGCTGTTCTTTTTAAAGCGGTACAAAGTGCTGACTACAGTGATGATCCTATTTTAATAGTCCCCGTGTTTGTCCGCCTCCGAATTTATTAGATTTTTGACCCAATTTTGTCAGCCACATTTAAGACAAAGTCTTGTTGGTTTGATTCTCTTATGTTACATGTTGGGATTAGCAAAAGCCTCTTACTTAAGTGAGCTAAGAATTCAAAATGTCGATATTCTTAAAGTGATTAAAATGCTTCAACTGATGCGAAAATAGACTTTTATATCATACTTTAGATAGTCCCAATCAATATGAAACATATATGTTCAAATCTTGTCAATCTTCAATACATAATGGGGATGATAAAATCGGTCATTATATTCATTTTTTAGAGAAAAAATTACAATTTTGTTCTTCTAGTAAATATATCTAGCATCTACAGGAAATTATTGTTTATAGCCACTCTATTAGTTGCATAAAACTTTATAGGACAATGCAATGAATTGAAAGATTTGTTGATTATATGAAACTTCTTTATTTTTCCAAATTATTGTAATTTTTACGAGAGTTTAAAATTTTGTGCTTCCAGGAATTATAGCTGATATCAATTTCTATCGATTTTTGTATTTAAATATTTGGATAAAAAAAATTTTTTGTGAAAAATACGATATTTCTGTATGTTTAGGTATTTTTGTGAATATTTTTGAGAAAATCAAATTCTGGTTTTCCAGAAATTGTAGCTAGCATCAATTGTAATTGATTGGTGTACGAAAATATGTAAGTCACCCCGGAAAACCAACTGGTCCCTCAACAGGAACCAGTTGGGGGACAAGAAAATTTTCAATACCAAACTGCTCGACAAACCGACAGACAACTACAGCAACACCAATATCAAATAGCAAATATTCAGCATACACAGAATTAAAACATGTTTTCAACATAAGTACTGCCCTATCAAATTTTATAACTTTAGATTCCCAAAATTTTAGCAATGGATGTACATTCATCATTGACTCAGGAGCAAAAATATCTGTTCAGAAACCTTCAAAATTAAAAAGCACAGAAAAAAATCAACAATAATCAAAAACGCTCTATTACAGGCATACATCAACAAGCAATAGATACACTAGGATGTATAGAAAACCCTTTAAATTTAACTACGGATTGTATAGTATCCCATCAGTTTCATATCATTCCAGAAAACTTACCAATACCTACCGACGGTATATTAGGTCGTGATTTCTTTACCAAATTTCATTGCATAATAGACTACGATACATGGACTCTATCAAGTTTTATTAACTCACATCAAATTGAAATTCCTATGCAAGACACTATAAATGAAGAGACTTTAATACCACCACGTTGTGAAGTATACAGACAAATTACAATACAAAACTCACACCAAGACTATGTAATACTATCAAAAGAAATTTAACCAGGAGTTTTTTGTGCAAATTCAATTCTCAACACTAGTAATCCTATGATTAAACTCATTAATACTACAAATCATACCGTTAAAATTCGTAAAGATTTCACAGATTTCATTCAACACTTAGAAAACTATAATATTTTTACGCTTAATCAAGCAGCTCAAACTAACAGAAAAGAAAAAATGTATATCAGAACTTATGTTAGACAATACTCCCACTTTTGCAAAAGAAAAACTTAAAGACTTATGCACAAAATACAACGATATATTCACTTTGGAAAATGACACCTTAACTCACAACAATTTCTACAAACAAAAGATTAACGTAAATGACCAAACACCCGTATACATAAAAAATTATAGAATACCAGAAGTACACAGAACGGAAATTGACAAACATGTTAACAAAATGCTAGACAATAACATAATACAACCTTCAACATCCCCTTACAATTCCCCAGTATTATTAGTTCCCAAGAAATCTACGAATAACGACAAAAAATGGCGTCTTGTAGTAGATTTCAGACAATTAAACAAAAAAGTAGTTGCAGATAAATTCCCACTACCACGAATTGATGACATCCTAGATTAATTAGGCAGAGCTAAATATTTTTCTACGCTCGACTTAATGTCAGGATTTCATCAAATCGAGATAGAAGAAAATTCAAAACATTTTACAGCCTTTTCAACAAATTCAGGACATTACGAATTCAATAGATTACCATTCTTAATATCTCACCGAATAGTTTCCAACGCATGATGACGATAGCCCTTAGTGGACTACCGCCAGAAAGCGCATTTTTATATATCGATGACATAATCGTCATTGGTTGTTCCATTAAACACCATTTGAGTAGTTTACAAAAAGTTTTCCAAAATCTAACACATTACAACTTAAAATTATATCCAGCTAAATGTAATTTCTTTTGTGCAGGCGTAACTTTCTTAGGACATCATATCTCAGACCAAGGAATACAACTCGACAAGACCAAATACTCAGCAATTTTAAATTATCCTCAGCCCCAAAATGCTGATGACGTTAGACGTTTCGTCGAATTTTGCAATTACTATAGAAGATTCATACCATATTTTTCGGAAAAAACCGCTAAACGCATTACTAATAAAAAATGCTAAATTTATTTGGACAAATGAATGCATAAATTGTTTCGAAACTTTAAAAAATGAACTTTTATGCCCAAAAATTTTACAATTTCCAGACTTTAAAAAACCATTTATTCTCAGTACAGACGCTTCAAAAATAGCTTGTGGTGCTGTACTCGAACAAGAACATAACGGAATCAGACTACCCATTGCTTACGCAAGCAAAAATTTACAAAAGGCGAAAGTAACAAATCCACAATAGAACAAGAACTTACTGCAATTCATTGGGTAATACTACATTTTAAACCTTATTTTTACGGAAGAAAATTTACCGTCAAAACTGACCATAATCCACTAGTACATTTATTTTCCATGAAAGACCCATCATCAAAACTGACACGAATGAGACTTGATTTGGAAGAATTTAATTTTGATATCGAACATGTGAAAGGAAAAGACAACGTCGGCGCCGATGCTCTTTCACGTGTGGAAATCAATTCTGAAGACCTTAAAAACATGTCAATCTTGCCAAAACAGACAAGATCAAAAACCCGAATTACAACACAAAATCCAGTTAGTGAATCCGTAGAAAATAAGATTGATCAGTTTAAAGCCTACGATTCAATTAACAACATGGACGCTTTTAACTTACCAAAAATCGTTTTTGAACCAATACCTGAACACCTGAATACAACAATCAAAACTAAAAACCTGAAAGGAATTCTTGCTCTAGCGCAACTATTTCAAAATAAAGGAAAAATTGAAGAATGCATTCAAATGAAAAATAATATGGCCAATACAATGAAAATGAAGAAAATTGCGATCAGTAAGCTAGATCCAATATTTGATTACGTTTCCCGGGAACCATTTAAAAAAGCATGTAACGAAATACTAGGTGATGTCATATTTATACTGTACACACCAGCAAAAATAATAAAGAACGAAGATGAAATCAATAATTTGATTAATAATAATTTGATAATTTGATTAAAGAGAAAACTTTTCGGGAGGACACGTAGGTATTAACAAATTACTACAGAAATTAAGACGAAATTATTACTGGACTAATATGAAGGACAGTATCTCTAAATATGTGAAACAATGTATATCATGTAGACAAAATAAACATAAAAATTAGACAAAAGAAGTCTTTGAAAAAACTAAAACACCAAACAAACCATTTGAACTTATATCAATCGACACTGTAGGTCCACTAACAAGATCTACTAAAGGAAACCGTTACGCATTGACAATCCAATGTGATTTGTCTAAATATATTATAACCGTACCAATAGCAGATAATCAAGCCATTACTTT
Organism: Topomyia yanbarensis; assembly: GCF_030247195.1. Taxonomy (NCBI): domain Eukaryota; kingdom Metazoa; phylum Arthropoda; class Insecta; order Diptera; family Culicidae; genus Topomyia; species Topomyia yanbarensis. Next base: position 219,048,729 of record NC_080672.1, on the reverse strand, counting down.
AGCCAGAGCATTAGTCGAAAACCTAATATTAATTTACGGATGCCCAAAAACAATAAAATCTGATAAGGGTACCGAATATAAAAACGAAGTGTTTCGACAAATTTGCATAATATTATCAATAAATCAAAAATTTTCCACAGCTTACCATCCAGAAACCATAGGAGCCCTCGAACGAAGTCATCGTTGTTTAAATGAATACCTTAGACAATTCATAAACGAACAACATGATGACTGGGATTCTTGGCTACCATTCTTTACTTTCTTTTACAATACAACACCGCATACAGAAACAATGTTTACTCCATTCGAACTGATTTTTGGAACTCAAGCAAATTATCCAACAAATTTAAAAGAAAAAACAACTGTTGATCCAATTTACAATTATGAAACATATCATAAGGAATTAAAATATAAATTACAAATAGCAACCCAGAAAGTAAAAATTTTGTTAGACAAATCTAAAAATAAAACAATAGTGAATCAAGCCACAAAATCAAATCCAATCAATGTTAAAATAGGAGACACAATATGGTTAAAAAGAGAAAACCGTAGAAAATTAGATCCAGTATATTCAGGACCTTTCATCATTATTAGCATACAACAACCAAACGTAACGATCAAACATCAATTATCAAACGAAACACAAATTGTACATAAAAATAGGATAACTAAGTAATACTGTAAAACAGAGACACCTGGAGGAGCCAAACAAATTTAAAATGATTACATTTCGCTTTCACTTCATTACATCATTCTCCCAAAAAGGGAAGGTGTTATATGCATCCCTAGCTAAGCACCAACCGACCGACCGACCCAAGTTAAATATCCAAAATATGCTAAGAAAGCAATAAGTTGACAATTGCCACACAACACGATTTTACTCTATTCCTATGACCCACTCGAGACGAGTGGTAAAGGTTTCATATTGCACAACCTACAACTCAACTGACCTACTGGCTAGAACATATGCGCTCCAGCGGTCTCGCTGACCCAGGGCTAGAATAAGAATGTAAACACAGAATGTAAATAGGAAAACAGTATAAAAATCCTTGCGCTGCGACGAATAAACCATCCGTCGATCAGTTGACTTTTGGCTATCGGAACCTTGAATATTCGGTCCATACTGGTGATTACTTTCGTAGCCCACCATAGTATGGATACCGAATTATACCAACGGTATCACAGCCTTCTCCGCCCACAAAGCTAACCTGCTACACCAGGGACGGTCCCGGGTCCTGTGAAGACGAGCTATTTCTGGGAGGTCTGTGCCGGTGTATTCCAGAAATATATTTTGAGCCGTTTTCAGGAGGGCACAAGAGCCACCGGAGGTTCTTTCGAGAAATCCTAGAGCGCGCCTGAGTATGATGCTAGCGGCCGCCCACCGGAAGGGGGAAATGCCAGCTTCGACACAGGCTGCTTCGGCGGGAGTGCTAGGCAGTAGGTTAGAGGCCAACCGAGTCGTTCCGTTGTACAGAGGAGCAAGGATCCTCATAAGCCCTTCCATATTGTGGCTGGATATTTCAATACCGTAGAATATTTTGCTGTTGATGAGCGCACTGCTAACATTTAGAGCAGTTCTCCTGTTCCATGTCGGATACCGGGCACTGATGGTTCGAATGAGGCATTTCCTGCTTTCACAGTCTCGTTTGCAGGTTTCGAAGTGCGATACGAAAGTTAAACGGCGGTCCAGCGACCGAGTATTTTTAGTTCTCTGCGGAAAGGGATAAGTGTATTTCTGAGCTTGACCGGTCTATCAGTGGCTAGATGATAGGAATTGCAACAGTGTGATACTGAGCATTTGGCGGCGGCTGTGTTGAACCCCACTGTTTCAGCCCATTTTCCGGGCGTTTACTGCGGCTTGAAGCTTTATCCGCACTCGAGCGATCGATCCTCCCACTACGACGATTATGATGTCGTCGGCGTAGACGAAAACATAAACTCCACCCGGTAGAGATGCAAAGAGGGAGTTCATGCTGACGAGGAATAAAGTGACGGCGAGGACGGATCCCTGTGGGATACCGTTTTCTTCCACATACGTTTTGGATTGTAGGCTACCGACTCCCACTCGGAAGACACGATTGTTGAGGTAGTCTTTGATGTAGTTTCCAAGGTTACCGGTGACTCCCCAATTAGCTAGTTGCCGGAGAACCTCCTCGCGGTAGACTGTGTTGTAGGCCTTGGCGATGTCCAATATAGCTATGTCGGCATGCAGGTCGTCCGTCAGAGCCTGCCGGAGAATTTCTTCAAATCAGTTTGTCTTCATATCTCGCCCTGAGCAGAAGCAAAAAATCGTCCCGCGCAAGTGAAACAGTCAATTCTACCTAAAAATCAATCGGTGCCTATCACACAAGCAGTCCATATAACAATAGCCTATACCTACTGTGCGATTTAGTGATGAGTGACGGTACCCAGCAAAAAGCAACACAGATGCGGCCGAACTGTGTTGCTGTTGATTTTTCAAAATGCCCCGTAAGACCTGCCATTCGGGAAGTGGAACAGTTATTAAAAGTGCAGGTGGAACTCAATCTGGCTGAAGTGAAAACCCTACAAATGCATCATATCAAACATTGCGTGCTGATTTCGTTCAACAACATTAACCAAGCTGAGTCATTCGCCTCGCGAAACAACATGCAGCACACCGCCGAATGCGGCAATGTTAAATAAAGCATTCCCGTATACATCGAGAACGGCGCTGTAGAAGTTCGGGTCCATGATTTGGCTACGCGTACCCCTGACGGCGCGATTAAAAAATGCTTGCAAAAATACGGAGAAGTAGACTCCGTAACACATGATACATGGAGGAATTTTTTCCCGGGCATCCCTAACGGTGTTCGTGTGGTGAGAATGCGTGTGACCAAGCCAATTCCCTCTTACTTAAGCTTCACAGTGTTAGGAAGTGACGATGCTCTCATTCAACAGACATCACTAGTCACGTACCCAGGGCAAATTCCTACGTGCCAGTTCTGCACGAAGAAGCTGCACCTCGGAAAAACTTGCGTAGAAACTGTTAAGGAAAACTCAAATCCAACTGAAATCAGCACACAACCATCTTACGCTAAACCACTAACAGCTGCAAAACCAGCTTCTCCGGATCAAGAAGCAACAAACATGAATTCTACAACGATCGCGTTTAATGTCTCTAAGCCAACAACCAGCAACAACAACAATGAAGCGAAATCAGAAGAGAACGGACACACAATAGCGACCTATACGATTAAAGCACAAACCAGAACAACCGATCGTGTACAGCATGCGAATAGCACAGATGAGGATATGGACGAGTACGACAACGAGAAAGAAGGCAGACCAAATGACCCTCAAGATTCGGCGAACAACTTTTAACCGCCAAGGAAACGAATCTCAACACGCAGCAGCAAGCTGCGTCAACAAGATGGCACGAGTAAAATATAAATAATATTCAATTCTTTATTTTTACATATTGTAAAATATTAAAAGATGTCCGGCTCAGTTATGCTAACGCGTTGAGCCGTGTCAAATAAACAGAGAAAAAAAAATTTCTCCGAATGATCCGAGGTGGGCTCCAGTCCCTCCACCCTTGCGAAATGCGAATTGGCGCTGGTCAAGATGGGAGTTTTCTTCAAGGTAGGTCATAAGCCGTTTGTTGACCATCCGCTCCATAGTTTTTGCTACGCAGGGGAGCAGGCTAATCGGCCGGAAATCTTTCGCCGTACGAGGAGTGATACTCTTCTTTCGTATAGGGGTTACAAGGGCCGTTTTCCAAGAAGATGGGATGGGTTGACCATTCCAGATGCGGTTCAAACATTCCAATAGCACTCTTCTAGCCTCGGGTGGAGCATGTTGCAGCATAGGGTAGCCGATATCATCTAGTCCGGCGGAGTTGCCGTGGGCGGTATCGAGTGCTGCTGGTAGTTCTATCCCAGAGAACGCTCTGTTGAAGTATTGTCCTGAGTCCGGTGGGAAGGATATGGGCGCTCTTCCGAGTCTACTGCATCGTGCTAAAAAGGTTGGAGGGACGGCAGCGTCAGAGGATAACGAACTGAAGTGTTTGCCGAGTTCTTTGGCAATTACTCGGAGTTCGACTGTTGTGGTTCCGTTGACTTCGAGGGAGAAGCCGACTTGCCTTCTTTTCCCGATGAGAGCGTTAACTCTCCTCCAAAGCTCAGTGGTGGAAGCATCGGGAGATATCCCTTGAAGAAACGCGTTCCAGCTCTTGATGCGAAGACGCAGCCTCGATGGCCTTCCTGGCCCTGTTTCGTGATCTACGAAACTCTGCAGCCCTTTGTTCTTTCATGGAGTGGTTAGCAGGGGTCTTTTTCAGTATCCGGAGTGCTTTGCGGCGGTCTTTGATGGCTTGCCTGACCTCCGGGTTTCACCAGTGGGTGGCTCGGGGTGGAGGTTTGCCACTTGTACGAGGAATACTGCGCTCGGCGGCTTGAACCAGTTTAGCCATTAGTTGGTCGGGTGTGTATTCGCGGCCTGGTGCGAGAGAGTCCGAGACTGCCTCTTCGTAGGCTACCCAGTCCGCCTGATTGTATAGCCAGCGCTGACGACGAGTCGTGGTTGGTGGTATGCGGTCGTACGTTATTTGAATTGGGAAGTGGTCGCTATTTCCGGTGTCTGCGAGAACGGACCCTCCACAGGCCCCAGCGAGCTCCGCGGAGATATGTCCAAGACGGAAGAGTCTTGGCCTCTGATACAGGTGAAGCTTCCGTTGTTAAGTATAATAGCGTTACATTCTTCCATGACTTTAGCAATTTGGCTGCCCCGCTTCTACCAGATCCCCACAGCGGATGGTGAGCGTTGAAGTCTCCCATCACCAGGAAGGGGGTGTCTAGTTGCTCCAGCATGTTCTTCAGTTTTGAACCGATATTGCGTACTCCGGCGGGGATGTAAACAGAGGCCACTGTACATCTGACCGGATAGGATATGGTTCGTGCCACGACTATAAGCTCCGTGTTGAGTTGTACCGGTGTTGATGGTATGTCGGTCCGGATGCCGAGGCCAATGGTCTGAAAGATGTTATCTCCGCTTCTAGCCTCCCACGAGTACCGGTTGCCCAGCCACGGTCCGGGGTTGGTCCCGTCCCAGATATGAGTTTCTTGGAGAGCCAAGCATATTGGTTGATGTTGAGCAATTTGCGACTGTATATCCCCTAAGCAACCACGGAGGCCGTTCATGTTCCACTGTAAAGCGAGTGTGAGCCGGAGAGTGGAGTCGTTCTCATTGATTGATTTGCTAAAGTTGTCCGGACTGAGTCTGTGTTCCGCAGTTGGTTGGTTCCGGTAAGGTGTGTGGTCGGACGCTCTTTCCTTGCTTCCTCTGACAGGAGCGTTACTGTGGGGTTCCGGCTCGACGATAATATCGCTGCTTTGAGAGATGGGACTCCATTCTGTTGAGGTTAGCTCGGTGGTCCTCCTATACGGACTTCCGGACAGCGGACGGAAAAAGGTTGTATTCGATGGACTGTGAGTGATCGCTGCAGTCTGTAAAGGCGGCAGAGGCGATAATCTGGTCTAGGTTGTGTGAATTGGGGAGGCGACTTATCCGGATGGGAGCCGGGTCCCCTGCATCGGCAGCCGCCGGAGGCTCGTCGACTATGGTCGGTACTACCCCGGACAAGGCCGATGCAGGAGGGAAGGCTTTCTCCCTGACTAAACAGCTGGCAATTTCGGATAATGTATTGGAGGCTAAGTCCTCGGTCGGCCTTCGATCAGGTCTGGTGCTACAGAGGTTATGAGGGGCGTACCTCGGTTGGGGTTGGTGCTCGAGTGGGCTATCAGAGTGCCCTTCCAGGGACCGCAGTGGGTATGGCAAGGGGCCCGCAGGGGTGGGGTTAGGTGTTACTTCGATCGGTTGCCAGTTGTGGAATCTCATTGGATGCCAGCAGCATCCGGCGATGGGACTTGGTGTCCGGTGGGCAGGGCTTTTGTTGTGGTCCCTTCCATACGTTGGTTGCTTTGTGTTGGTGTTCATCCTTAGGTATCGGTTTCCTTTCGTTGTTTGCCCGGCGACAAGGTAGGGGTGTGGATGGGCTGAATTGTCTAGAAGCGGTTCAAAGGCGTACGACTGTTCTTTGATGGGAAAATGTATGTTGCATAGTTTGGTTGCATAGTTTGGTTTAGTGTTTTGTTTTGTTGCATAGTTTGGTTTAGTGTTTTGTTTTGCTGGTTTGCGATCTAACTGCTGTTGGTATTTTCGTTGTTTTTTTCAATCCGAAATGAGTTCGGTGCAGTCCACGGGGTTTCCGCTTTTTATGTTCTGCGATTGATTAGGTTTTGGTTTTTTAGGTGCGGTTCCCTCCTGGCTGTTTCCGGTTGGGTTGCTTTGGTGTTCTTTGTTGATAGGGCTGCGAGATTTGTCTGTGCAATCGGCACGGTGCTCTTGTTTGCTTCTGTTAAGGCTGGATCTCCTTTCACCGGAGCTTGGAGTTTCTGGGGTTGCTAGGTAGGTTTGCATTCTATCGGTCGAGGTAAATCTCGGGTCTCGGATGTTTGCCGGGGGGGGGGGGGGGGGGCATCGGCTTGGAGGATTCGCCTGCCTTTTTTGGCAATGAGATGTTTTTTAATGTCTTCGAGAGATTTTCTTAACGCCGCCATTTCAGTTTTTAGTTCCTTATTTTCTTTTCTCGAGGAGGTTAATTCATTGTTGAGTCTTTTGATTTCATCGTCCTTGGGTACCGCCGGCGATTGGTTTTCTAACAGTTTCTTGAGTTTGTCGACCTCCTCCGTTAGTGCGCGTATGGTTATGTCCCTTTCATCAGCTGTAGGCGTGAGGTTTTTTTGAGAGTACCTGCAAAAGTATTTTTGTTAGTTGTTTGGTTGACCAGTGCTTTGGCCTCGGGGAACGTTAGATTTCTATCCGTTTTAAGTTTAATTATTTGGGCCTTCTTCATCTGAACAGGGCACTGTCAATCTCTGGCTGAATGCTTCTCACCGCAGTTAATGCATTTGCTCTCCTCATTGCACTTGCCCCCTTTATAACTTTATAACCCTTTATAACCTCCTTTTGATTGCATACCTTTGACCCATGCCCAAACTCTCCGCAACGGAAGCATTGCATCGGGCTAGGGTAGTATCGTCTAATTTTTACGCGCACCATACCTAGAAAGACTTCTTCCGGTAAATGGGACCCGGAGAAAGAGATTACCAGGAGCGGTGTGTTTACAGAGCTCTTGTCAACCATTTTGGTGATCCTTTGAACCTCTATGACCCTTTGCTCTTTCAGCGCTTCCAAGATGGACGACGTCTCCATGTTGGCGGTGTCATGGTCAAATAGTAGGCCTTGGACTTTATTTAGGAAGGGATGCGGAATAATTTCGACCTTCTGTCCATCGGCTAACTGATCTATTTTCAGCAGTCTGTCGTATGCCCTCTTGGAGGAGGTTCGGAGGGCGTATTGGGTACCTCTTGCTTCTTTCACCGCTGAGACATATTTTGTTGGTTCCGTTCCTAGGGCGTTCTTGAGGGTTAAGTGGATCATGAATGGGTTAGTAGGGAGCTTCCCGCTTATCCCATTTTCGTCTCCAGCTGCGCGCTGTAACAGCGTTTGCTGGTCGATATTGTCACCGGAGTTTAGGTACGATGGGATCGTCTGACTGGGTGATGGCCCCCCTCCCGCGGGCCATTGATTTGCACTCATAAAATCGGTTACACGATAATTTGTTTTCTTTGGAAAGAAATTACCTGGGAGTTGTGTGTTCCTACGTAGGGTGGTCTCCCCTATGTAGGTCAGTTCCTCTACTGCAGCACTACTGTACCCTAGAAGGTAGGACTCGTTCTTCTATAGTACCTCGTTCGGTTGGGGTTCGTCACTAGATACTCATAGTAGTCACTTCACACGCGCACACCGATTATCCGATTTGAATCTTTCCCGTTTAGGGTTCGCCACTTCACACGCGTACAAGTCGCCGACGGACAACGCTATTATGGGGGCGCAAGTTTTTAGTTAGTTTGAATTTTCAACTTGGTGGAGGCGCGAGGAGTTCACCTATTTGAAATTCAACTTTTTGATGGAGGCGCGACGAGTTTGCCTACTTACGATTTTGCGCTCCTGATACCTGCTACGATTTTCACTTCACTTTTTTGTTCTCACGGAAAAGCCGTAGTATGCCTGGAATTTGGCTGGTTCGGATCGGTGGCGATCCTTTGACGGCTTTGCCGTCCTTCGGGATAGCGCAGACCCGCCAGGAGGCGAAATACGGAGCACTTAGGTTTGTATTTGTATTTGTATTTATATAAAAAAAAGTCCAACTGACAATTTGTCTTAATGAACTATACTAAACTAAGGTAAACTAAACATAATTAAAATAGTGACAATACACGACGACGAAACTGCGAAGAGCTCATGACGAAGTAAAAAATTTCAGCAAACTCGTTGAAGCGACGACTCATTGCTAAAATTGGACTATTGGCAGCGTAGTTAGTGCTGCGCATATCAGAATGCAGCAGGGCTCGAGGGCGAAGAGAACGGGTAGGCGCGTAGAGGTTGATTTGCGCTAGTAGTTCCGGATCATCATATTCAGCCAGCAGAATCTTTGACACAAAGTAGCTTGCGCGGCATGTCTCCGGCGTGTTAAAGTATTAAGTCCTAAAAGACGACACTCGTACGGTGGCAGGTTTAATGGATCGTTCCACGGCAATTCACGTAACGCATATATGAATTTACGCTGGACTGCTTCGATCCTAAGGCTCCACGTAGCTTGATACGGACACCAAACGACGTTTGCAAATTCCAACAGCGGGCGCACCAATGAGCAATAAAGAGCCTTGAAGCATAGAGGATACCGAAATTCGTTGGATATTTTGAAAATAAATCCCAACAAACGATTGGCTCTGTCGATGGTCGCTGAGACGTGATGAGTATACGTTAGCTTATCATCAAGAATGACTCCTAGATCCTTCACGTGGTCAACGCGTTGTAGTAGAGTTCCAGCGATGTTATAGTTGAAGGTAAGCATATTTCTCGTTCGATAATAGCTGAAGACAAAACATTTTGCAACGCTAAGGACCATCATGTTTCTTACACACCAGCTATAAAAGGTGTCAATAAGATGCTGTAGCTCACGGCAATCGGCTTCATTCCGTATAACAAGAAAAAATTTTAAGTCGTCGGCAAAAACAGCTTTCCTCCACGGCTTAGAACGAAAACCGCATCGTTCACGAACAATGAAAAAAGTAGTGGACCTAGCGTACTACCTTGAGGAACTCCGGAAGTGTTGAACAAGGATTCTGAAACAATATCGCCAATTTGAACAACGATTTCACGGTGCACAAGGTAGGATCGAAGCCAATGGCAGAATCTAGTAGAACACCCTAGCTTATCAAGCTTTGTTATCAGTATCTCATGATTAACTCTATCAAAAGCTGCCTTTAGATCAGTGTAAATAGTATCCACCTGCAATTTCTTAGACATTTGTTCCGTGCAAAATGACGTAAAGCAGACGAGATTCGTCTCGACTGAACGTCCTGGGAAAAATCCGTGCTGAGATGTACTAATGTAGTGTCGACAAGCAGAAAATAACGCCTCGTTGATAATTGATTCAAACACTTTAGATTCGACTCCTAGCAAAGTGATTCCGCGATAGTTCACTATGTTGCGTTTGTCACCTTTCTTGAATACCGGGAACATTACTGAGCATTTCCAATCCTCAGGAAACGTTTGCTGCTGAAGCGATAGGTTAAAAATATATGCAAGTGGTGTTACAAGTAAGTCCGAACATTTTTTCAATACAGTTGAAGGTATAACACTGAGGCCGGGTACATAAGATGACTTGGTTTTCCGAATTGCAGATATTACCATTTGTTCAGAGACAGTAAACACATCCAAATCAACAGCACAAGCAAGAACGTCGCGAGAGGCATTTTCGAGTTCGATTGCGGTAGGCGAGTCAGTTGAAAAAACACTCGAGAAGAATCTGGCAAACAGCGTACATTTCGCCACAGTTGTCGTAGCTTCTTCGCCGTCGTAAAGCATCCTTGATGGAAGTCCAGTTTCTTTTCGCTTCGTGTTGACAAATGACCAAAAGCCCTTCGGGTTTTGGCGTAGATTATTCTGGATGCGGTTTACATAGCGTTTGTACAGAAGCTTGTTCTAACAACGATACTCATTACTGGCTAAAGTGAACATGCGCTTAGAAAGAGGACACCGTCGATTTGTGTACGCACGTAGGGTTTTTGCTCGAGTACGTTTTAGCTTTCGAAGAGTGCTGTTTGACCAGGGTGGCTTGCTAGGAGACTGACATTTAGGCACTGAGGTCTCAACACAGTTCAGTAGTAGTCGCTTGTAGATGGCAACTGCAGCATTAACACTCACTTGGGCATGCAGTACACTCCAATCAATTAGCGACAGAGAACTGCGCAGCTTTACAAAATCAGTTTTGCGAAAGTTGAGACGGTCGACAGAAAGAGTTTCTACATACTGAACTGATCGAATAGTGCCAATTGAGATTTCAAGCGCGAGATGAAAGTTGTCAAGTGGAACAATCACGCTGGATGCTTCATTGACGGAACATACAGGTATAATCGTTTCACTAACAAAGACGAGATCCAGAAAGCGGAATCATGCTTACTTGACTTAGTCCGTGGAAGGCAAATCCGTCCAGTAGCAAACGACTGGCGATGTTGGTTGTCGAAGCAATCGGGTCTGGGTAAGCGTATCCGTGTCGTGATGGCACCCAAATGAGCCCTGGCTGATTGAAATCACCATCCGCTTGTGAAGAAGCGTTATTCACAGCATCCATGTGAAGTTGCATGATATTGCAGTCAAGTCGCTTTTCACGAGGAATTTAGACAGCACCAATATAAAAGTTCCTCGATGGAGTTGTAATTCTAACCCAAACAGCCTCAACACTGGTTAAACTACCTACATCAATCTCACATGAGGCAAATGCGGTGGAAACAGCAATCAAAACTCCTCCTCCACGTCCGCGAATACTGTTGCCACTATTTCGGTCCGCACGGTATACGGTGTAAGCATCTCCGAAAAGCTGCACTGATGTTATACGCGCATCGAGCCATGTTTCGGTGAAGACGCAAACATCGTAGTCACCGTCCACAGCAGCTAAATACACGTCATCAATTTTCGCCTTAAGCCCTCTTGCGTTCTGATAGTAAATCCGCAAACCATCAGTGTCATGTGCTGCATTCCAAGTTTCAGGACTGCGGGCTCGATGATCACTATCGCCGCAAATAGCGCGGGGAGAGCAGGTTGTACTGTTGTCAGGAAGGGGAACAAGCTGCGATACGGAGGGAATGACTGCGTCATAACTGTTGTGTCCAGCGGCTGACTGCAATGCACAGTGGTCCAGATCGCTAATTTAGGAGGAATTTTTACTTTCTGACAAACCTGTATAATTTAGCCGTATCATGTCTTAGGATGAATTTGTGTACTTTAGAAGATGCTTCTTTTTATTGGAATAGTTATTAGGGTGGTTCTAATTTATCTAAAATACGAAAATAAACTTTTTACTGATGAAAGATAGAGCTCCACAGTCTTCCACAAAGCTGTAAAGTAACTTATTTTGAATAAATTTGTTGAACATATTAAAGCTCTATCTCTTTTAGTTTTTGTTATACAAGAAATTTAAAAAAAAAGATTAGGGTGTTCCTGAAAAGAACGTTTTTTTAGTATAACTTTCGTATCTTTTACTTTTTGTTAACACAACCTTTGAACAGCTTATTGAAAACTTCAAGCCGAGTATTTTTCTCCAAGACACCGAAGGTCTAACTTTTTTCTTTAAAAAGTTATGGACACTTTTCGTTAAAAAAATAGCCTATTTCAAGGCTCAATATCGCTGATGCGGGCACCTAAAATTGAATTCTGTTTCCACCACATGAAAGACCATACTTATTAGTATATTTGAGCAAAAATTGGCGAATACGATATTTTTTTAAAATTTGCAATTTAGATTTAAAGTTTGTAGTTTTGCAGGTTCAACGCATTAAAGCATTTACACACATATCGTTGTATTATGAAAAAAGCCACTTTCAAATATCATTCTCTCATCGCAGCAAGCTTTGCATAAGTGAAACGACTGTCAAAAAAGGTTTCTGATTTTATTCGTTTTAAATAAAACTAGTAAATATGGATATTAGTCGAAGAGAGTTGGCGAATTTGCTTATTGCTGGTAAAAAGACAGACGAACTGCTTAAGTTCATTACAAGTAGTAATCCAAATGTAAAATTGAGACTTGTTAATGTTCGAAAGAAATTTTATATTTTGTTAAAACAACCTTTGAACAGCTTTTAGAAAACTTCAATCCACGTTTTTTCATAACTCTGAAAGTCTAACTTTATACTTTCAAAAGTTATGGAAACTTTTCGCTCATAAATAGCCCTTTTTCAAATGTCATTATCTCTGATTGGGGCAAATAAAAGTAAGTTCGGATTGAACCATAGAAAAGAACATACTTTTAAGTATATTTGAGCAAAAATTGGAAAATATTATTTTTTTTAAGCATGTAATTTTAAATTTACTAACCAAAGTTTTAAATTTTATCGCATAGCGACATAAAAGAAATTGCCTAAAGCCTTTGTATTTCCTTTTCTGTTTTGCTTACATATCAACAATACTGAATGTGTTCATTAAAAATAATTTGGCTATGACAACAATTTATGATTTATATAAGGAGAATTTATTCAATGCCAATTAATTCAAAAGTAGATGCATTGCATTTTCAGGTATATCCAGCGGTGCTCGTTGAATTCGACGTTTACATTTAAGAGAAATTATAGGATCTGATGAAACAAGAAGTCTCTTGAAAACGTCATCAAGATTGACGAGTCGATCGAATTTGCGTGCGTGGAATTCTCGGAAGCTGCGAATACTTTTATACCTGGTTTCTTGAACTTCTTCACTGCACTTACCTACTGGCAGCATGTTATGTTGAATAATGCTTGTAATTGTTGTCATAGCCAAATTATTTTTAATGAACACATTCAGTATTGTTGATATGTAAGCAAAACAGAAAAGGAAATACAAAGGCTTTAGGCAATTTCTTTTATGTCGCTATGCGATAAAATTTAAAACTTTGGTTAGTAAATTTAAAATTACATGCTTAAAAAAAATAATATTTTCCAATTTTTGCTCAAATATACTTAAAAGTATGTTCTTTTCTATGGTTCAATCCGAACTTACTTTTATTTGCCCCAATCAGAGATAATGACATTTGAAAAAGGGCTATTTATGAGCGAAAAGTTTCCATAACTTTTGAAAGTATAAAGTTAGACTTTCAGAGTTATGAAAAAACGTGGATTGAAGTTTTCTAAAAGCTGTTCAAAGGTTGTTTTAACAAAATATAAAATTTCTTTCGAACATTAACAAGTCTCAATTTTACATTTGGATTACTACTTGTAATGAACTTAAGCAGTTCATCTGTCTTTTTACCAGCAATAAGCAAATTCGCCAACTCTCTTCGACTAATATCCATATTTACTAGTTTTATTTAAAACGAATAAAATCAGAAACCTTTTTTGACAGTCGTTTCACTTATGCAAAGCTTGCTGCGATGAGAGAATGATATTTGAAAGTGGCTTTTTTCATAATACAACGATATGTGTGTAAATGCTTTAATGCGTTGAACCTGCAAAACTACAAACTTTAAATCTAAATTGCAAATTTTAAAAAAATATCGTATTCGCCAATTTTTGCTCAAATATACTAATAAGTATGGTCTTTCATGTGGTGGAAACAGAATTCAATTTTAGGTGCCCGCATCAGCGATATTGAGCCTTGAAATAGGCTATTTTTTTAACGAAAAGTGTCCATAACTTTTTAAAGAAAAAAGTTAGACCTTCGGTGTCTTGGAGAAAAATACTCGGCTTGAAGTTTTCAATAAGCTGTTCCAAGGTTGTGTTAACAAAAAGTAAAAGATACGAAAGTTATACTAAAAAAACGTTCTTTTCAGGAACACCCTAATCTTTTTTTTTAAATTTCTTGTATAACAAAAACTAAAAGAGATAGAGCTTTAATATGTTCAACAAATTTATTCAAAATAAGTTACTTTACAACTTTGTGGAAGACTGTGGAGCTCTATCTTTCATCAGTAAAAAGTTTATTTTCGTATTTTAGATAAATTAGAACCACCCTAATAACTATTCCAATAAAAAGAAGCATCTTCTAAAGTACACAAATTCATCCTAAGACATGATACGGCTAAATTATACAGGTTTGTCAGAAAGTAAAAATTCCTCCTAAATTAGCGATCTGGACCACTGTGCAATGGGAGGCATACTTGAAGGTGCGCAGTATCACGTGTAGCTTCGGAAGGACATATATTATTCAAATGTTTACCTGAGCGGACAGATGCGATGCGATCGAAATTATCATTTTGACATTGAAGGTTCGCTGGAGCGGTAGAGTCGATTGAGTTGTGTTCAACAGCAGACTGTAAGTGAAATTTACATTGAGGGTGTGCAGCATCTTGAAGTGCTTCGGAAGGACATATACCCTTCTTGGCTTTACCTGACACAGAAGAAGTTGCCGATTCGTCAGGTAGTCCGATGTCGCTCACCGAGGAACATGAAGTTAGACAGACGAGTTTATCCGGGGATAGCTTGGCGCTACTGTCCACCACCAGATGGATTCTTCTCCGCAGCAATCCTGATAATAGGCCGTTGAATTTTTGAGTTGGTCACAAATTCACGAAAGTAGATGTTCTCCGGCCAAGAGTCTTTGGACAGAGCCTTATCCCCGCATGATTTGCTAACGCCAACTTTGAAGGTGATGAAGCTCAGAGATGAGAGATCCTTGTCCTTAGGAACTAGGCGAACTATTTTTGGTTGCATATCATTTCCCAGACAATCTTTCACAAGTGTAGAAACTTCATCGTCCGTCGTGCTGGGATCAAATGCAGACAAGTAGACCCATAACAGCTCCTCAGGTGGTGATACTGTTTTATCGTTTCAAACGCAGCTTTTGCTTCACGAATATTAGTGATTTTTGCTTTGAGCTCATCATCTTCACGCTTGCGCTTAGGAGTGTTTGTAACGGGATTATATGCAGCAATCCTTGTCCAAGGTGTATTTACCGTTGGAGATAGCGGTTTTGTGTCGACTTTAACCGAGAGAGCTTTAACGACATCTTTTAAATCAGCTATGTCATCCTTTAATGATTTCAGAGAATTGTCGTCGGGCATTGCATTGTCGCAACAACGCGAAGCCATTCTGCGGAAATTATCGTTACAAAACAAATCAGCACATCCGTTACACATCCATAATAAATTCCATGAGTGGATTCCCAGGACATCACGAACGTCATAATTCAACTTGCCACATATCATGTGAAACGAATTTCCGCAGTACCCACGACACGGGATTCGCTCAGAATCATTTATGACTTTCGAGCAGTTGGTACAAGCTATGCTTTTGAGCGAAGAAAATAACGCCTACCGGGTATGCAATAAACGCAGCAAAAATGAAGCGAACTTGCATGCAACTATCAGCTATCCACCAGAAGATGTCGCTTTTGCAAACAAATTGAGCGTAACGTTGTGCAAAGTGATAACGTCAAGTAAAAAAAACATACGAAACTATCACTTTCACTAAAAACAGCACTTGCAGCTATCAGATATGATGCTGGTTAAGTTCACGAAACTTCAAAGTTCTTGCACAACCGATTAACACGAAAAATAAATAGTACAAAAATAAAAACGATCACGATTGTTCAACAAGTATAAATTAAAAAGAAAACTACTAGCTTTGTTGACGACCGGGGTGTAGCAAACAGTGATGCCAATGTTTCGCACTACTGATCAGCTGATGGGGTACTTCACTCGCGTAACTATTACTGGGGTATCGAAATACCGCGGCTATGGGTGTCGGATGGCTGAGGCCGAGATTGAAAAAGAGATCCGGGTGGCGCAGGCCGAGCACTTGGTTGTTCGAACAAGAACAGGGCCAGAGCAAAAAGATAACTCAACCGATCACACCGGGTGGTTGATACGATCTGGGAAACTGTAGTTAGTAGCATATAATAAATTATAAATGTGTAATGTAGCTTGAGAAAAAATAATGTGCCGATAATCGAAACAATTTCTTCGGATTGAATTGAAAGATTTGTTGATTATATGAAACTTCTTTATTTTTCCAAATTATTGTAATTTTTACGAGAGTTTAAAATTTTGTGCTTCCAGGAATTGTAGCTGATATCAATTTCTATCGATTTTTGTATTTAAATATTTGGATAAAAAAAATTTTGTGAAAAATATGATATTTCTGTAGGTATTTTTGTGAATATTTTTGAGAACATCAAATTCTGGTTTTCCAGAAATTGTAGCTAGTATCAATTGTAATTGATTGGTGTATGAAAATATGTAAGTCATCGCATCGAATTCAAAATTATATGTTAAATAATTAAAATTTCTGTATTTCTACGAAGTTTTCATTATTTTTTAGAAAATAGTTATTCTTTCAGAAACTGTAGTTAGTAGCACATAATAAATTATAAATGTGTGATGTAGCTTGAGAAAAAATAATGTGCCGATAATCGAAACAATTTCTTCGGATTGTCGTACTACGGATAATCGAATCATTTTCTACGGATAATCGAGTTACGGATAATCGAGTCTACGGATAATCGAGACTACGGATAATCGAATATGGCTGTATGTAGTTATCGTAGATATTCCTATCTGCCATGGCACGGTAAGTGTGACGCGCTCGTCTCATACAAACCATCAGGCAGTGCCTTAACAAGTATTACTGTATCGATTTTGTTGGTTATTTTCGGCAAATTTGAGACTAAGAGAAACGAAAGCAATGAAATTGAAAGACGGATAGGTATTCTAGAGCGAATCAGTTATAAACTTAGAACAGAAAACTAGAACTAGGCAGGCTCATATGGACATGATCGAAAGGAAATGTGAAGAATTCTTTGCCTTATGCAGAGTAGGAGTTGGGCGTTCCACCCAAGTCTACCGCATGGTCTATGGTAGAACATAACTCATCATCATGTTTTACCGCCGACGCTGGCCATGATGATGAGTTATGTTCTACCATAGACCATGCGGTAGACTTGGGTGCAACGCCCAACTCCTACTCTGCATAAGGCAAAGAATTCTTCACATTTCCTTTCGATCATGTCCATATGAGCCTGCCTAGTTCTAGTTTTCCGTTCTAAGTTTATAACTGATTCGCTCTAGAATACCTATCCGTCTTTCAATTTCATTGCTTTCGTTTCTCTTAGTCTCAAATTTGCCGAAAATGGCCAACAAAATCGATACAGTAGAACCTTGCGGCAATTAAAACATAGTAACATACTTAACAAGTATTGCAAATGCTGCTATTCAACCGTCTGGATTTTATTGTTAGAAGGAGATTCATTTTCTCTATGGAGTGCGCATAAGAACTTCTTCTTATGGACCCAACCCTTTTTGGCCCTTCATACAGTGATAAATTGAAAGACGTTTGCTAGTAACTTTTGGCTTTGATGTTAAAAGCAACTGCAGTCACTTGCGTAGCCCTTGCACAGAAGGTGGGTTCACTACATCATCATCATCATATAACTTTACATTTGAACTAGAAGCTCAAGTATCATTCTTTAATTTTGGCGTAAAGTAGCCCCCGTGGCGTAAGTAACCTCCGATGACGGTAGGTACTAAAAAGGATGATTTTCACATTTGTGTCGCGTTTTTGAATCGATACAAACGACTGGTATATTTGTTGTGTTCAATTATACTATAATTACGTCATGTTAATAATTGAATTGCGCGGAAACTATGTTTTTTTGCATTTATTATTGTCTAAAAGCTGACCAAAAAAATTAAGAATTAAATTGAACGTGATTCATAGTTATATTACAAACAGAAACGAAAAGTATAATCTAATATGAGATTTTGAAATGGTATTGATGAAAAATTTTCATTGACCGCCGGATTATTGATCAACAGTGTTCCGAAAAATCACTACACGAACCGGATAGCTTACTACGAAGCGTGCGTCACTTTTAAGTGAATGAGTCCTAGTAATAGCGTATATAATCTGCTTGCAGAACAGCTCTTCCTACTTAGAATGGCTATACAAGAGGCAATTAGGCTCGAAAGAATTACTTGAGAAAACCCGTACCATAATATAAACCATGCGTTAAACATTATTTATTCATAACACCACGCATTCGAATGCTCTTCCTCTTGCTACGCGATGAAACTACAGAAAGCATGCGTTTGCATCACACATACTCATATACATATAATTGCACTTTATCACACATACACAATACATTTTTAATGGAAAAAATGGACAAAAAGAAAGTTCAAAAGGGAGTCGCTCTTGCCCCTTTGGGGTGACGGTCTCACCCGTAGCGTTTTTAAAATGTAATTTTTCTCCATTTTTTAGCAACCAATAATTTTTAATGAATTCAATTTTTTGAAACGCTGAAAAAATTATATTTTGTTAAGAACCACCTAAACAAGGATTATGCACAGAATATAAAATTTTAGGAACTTTGTAGAATTTTAGAAAAATTTTGGCCCCGCGGTTCACTACTAAAATATCTCGATAACTACAGTGCAAATATGTCGTCAAATATTTTTATTTCGGGAATTCACTCCGAAGTAAGGTAAGGTAATCTTTCACAATATGTAAAAATAAAGAATATAACATTATTTATTTTTTATTCGTAGTATCTTGTTGACGTAACTTGCGGCTGGGTGTTGAGATTCTTTTCTTTGGCGGTGAAGAAATAGCTACGTTGTTCGCTGCATCTTGGGGGTCATTTGGTTCACCTTCTTTCGCGTTGTCGTACTCTTCCATGTTCTCATCTGTGCTACTTGCATGTTGTTCACGGTCAGTTGTTTTAGTTTGTGCATTAATCTTATGAGTCGCTATTATATGGCCATCTTCTTTGACATTAGCTTCATTGTTGTTGCTGGTTGTTAGGTAAGAGACATTAGACGCGATTTTTCTTGAATTGACATTCGTTACTGCTTGATCCGAAGATGTTGGATTTCCTGCTGTTTGTGGTTTAGCGTAAGATGGTAATTTTAGTTGGATTGAGGATTTTTTCTCAATAGTTTCAGCGCAGGCTCTTCCGTAATGTAGCATCTTCGTGCAGAACTTGCACATGGGAATTTTCTCTGGTCGCGTGACCAGTATTGTCTGATGAAGTAGAATATCTTCGCTAGATAAGACTTTGACGGTTATGTACAAGGGAATTGCCTTGGTCACACGCATGCTCACCACACGAACACCATAAGTAATGCCCAGGAAAAAGTTTCTCTATGTATCGTGTATAACAGAATCGACTTCTCCGTATTTTTGCAAATATCTTTTAATTACACTTACAACACTTTACAATTACACTCTTTTAATTCAATTCATCCGCAGCGGGGCTTCTTTTTGCTGTGCACCGACCCTCATCACTATCACACGGTAGGTAAGGAACGATATATTGTTATATTGTTTGCGCAGTAGACATCGACCGACTTTTGCTTTGTAAAGTAGACAAAGCGACACACGAGTAGGAAATTTATTCGCCTTATTGGTCACTGCAGATCGCTTTAGCTGTTTCCATGTAGCTTTCAAATGGTTTACAAAATCGCCTTGATGTCAAAGAGAAAGCTACAGGAAATGTTATGGGCCAATTGAAAAACTTATTGTTATTGATGGATAAACGCGAACAACTTCTGAAAAGGTCGTAGTAAAATAAAATAATTGTGTTGTTGAAACAAAATTTAAAATATCTCGATACCTACTACATTTTTGAATTTTTTTGTTATGAGTATTTTGATTTCAAAAGGTGTTAAGAATATCATTCAAAACGAACATTGCATTTTTTACTGCAAATAGTATGAATTATAAAAAGATAGTTGCTCTTAGAAAAACTTTTTTACTGAAAACTTCTCCATGCTCCAAATATGCTGAAAAAGTTTCTTTTACGTCTTTAAAACGCAAAAACGCTTTTAATCCACCTAACGGTGTGATGAGACATTTCTTATAACTCTTATCACTCTCTTCGGATATAATATCGTTTTAGAACATAGTGGCAGGACTCAGAGAATCGCTCAAATCAGCATAGGACAACATCAGTGCTAGAAATCTCAGACCAAATCAATGGGAAAGCGAAAAAAAGGCCCATAAAATAGACTTACCAACGAATTATTGTTAATGCTCTGTTAATAAAATATCTAAATTGTGGTGGAAAAACTGAATTTTCCTAAAGGGGTTATATATTGTTCTGAGCCAAAAAAATCGAAATTTTTTTTTGAATCAATTTGAAGTTTATACTTTACTCAAATTTCCAACGCGACTGAGAACTAAGAAATCAACGCTTTTTCTTGAAAAGGGCAATACTAGCCGTGATACCATTCAAAGAAAATCAACAGTGAATATTTCCAGACCTGGTTTTATTTCCTATTTAAGAACTATTGTCACTTGCGTTAATGCACTGGGTGCACAGTGCTCTGAAAATCTAGCGAAATCGTCTTAGGGCACCTGCGGGTCTAATTCAGAGCTATCTGCGCGGCGAGTTAAATTTGTAAAGAATACTAAAAATTAATTTCTATTCCATAATTTTCAGTTCAGCAATTCGAGAGATCGTGCTCACCGCAAGCCATGAAAAATAGACTACGTTGTGAAGCGATGGTCACTATTTATTAAAAAATCACGGTTAAATAAGCATAAGCATAAGCATAAGAGATCGCCCGTAGTTGCTACTCCGTTATTGACCAGAACCAAATTAGGTTGCAAAATGTTCATTGGAACAACATGCTTGGGAATAACATGATGAGCCACATTGTACAAACTATTCTGATCCCTGCATGCTGATCAATACCGACGCCGGCCACGTCCGAATGCAGATCTTCTGGGGAAGGAAGGAATGTTAGTCCGATACATGTTGCTACTAGAGACCGAGGAATCCTCTGCATCTCCACATGTATCACGGGATGGGGAGAGTTGTTAGTAAGTGTGCCAATAGCGTTATCATGTAATAATTGCTCTGGGCAGACGGCTGCCGAGAATTTGGGAAATTTATCATTTGTTGTATTAATACGATTAGCAAAATAAGCACCTTGAACTCCGGATAGCCGGCTATAAGGAGCACTGCTTATATTTTTTTAATAATATTCAATCACACAACGAATTTTTTCGTGGTTTCTATCATGTCGGTGCTGATTTTACCCGGCGATCGTTTGAATAAAATGAGGAATCTTATACAGAAGGTTTATCAGAATCTTCCACAGGTATCGCGGAGTTGGTGGTTTGGAAGGGAATAGGGTCTAGGATTCGCTCCAAGCAAGCGATGCGACCTGTATAGCATAGTTTATTAGGTAGTAATGCAGTTAGTTTTCGAGAACACGATCGCTCGAAAAATAAGATCTACCGAGAGTATCCTGTTTTCTAAACAAAAGCAATTTCACATCCACACAGCCGATCGTGGGAGTATTGCCTAGAAAAGATAATCTTATCTGTGTAATGGGCCGGATCACTATTTATTGCGACATTATTTAGACTAATTTCGCTATTCCTTCTCTACGATATATTTTTTGGGTTGGAAACGAGTGATAAAACGTTATACAGACAGAGAGTTATGATAGCTCTAGATGTTATAAATCAACGAAAGTATTTCCTATTTCTAATATCGGATTGTTTGTGAAATACACGTATACGAACGATTATATCGAACATTGAAGGGAAATACAGAGGATCGTTAACCTGATGCACGGGCTTGTTACCAATAACGGAACTTGAAATTAGATTCATTAAAACAGACGCGGCGAATTTTCAGTACGTATTGACCCGCGATCATCGATACTAGTTAAATTAAAGTCTTATTGGCACTGATTTCCGAACAACTTTTACGGTATTGTTTTCTCGGCTATATCGCATACTCTCATTCTGCTACTATCGGCAGAAGGCTGATAGCTCCCAGTCGTCGCCGGTCTAAGGACCAAATGCCATCAATAGACTCGCGTGGAGGCATGCGATAGAATAGAAAACTAAGCTCAATGAAAATGACAGCAAAACACTTATTCTTCGTGCTGACATTACTGAAGGTAATTGCCAACCGGTCACCGATCCCTCTCGCGAATTGTCAATGCTCAAACCTTATACATGATTGAAGTCATCATTCCACTCAAGTAAGGCCATGTGTTTTCCCAAAGCACATTGAATGCACTGTAAATCAGTTCCCCCGTTGGTAAAACAAACCCTAAAGAAACATAAAAATTAGTTTGCTCAGTCCAAAGAAAAGTATGCCGACCGGCAGATACGTGTTCCCTTACAGCGCCATCACATCAACGAACACCCAAAATTTACATGCGACAAAATATCTGCAATCCCGAATATAAAAGACTCAAAACCTATACTCATTTGCAATAAAATAATACAGTAAAAAAACAGTTGAATATCCAAGGCGGCTCATTTTTAAAGACAGCACCGCCGATGAAACACTCAATAAAAATAGGTGACAAGGGACGCGGACGAAATTTGCTGATCGCCGACCGGCAGGTTTGCCACCTATTTTTCGGGCGAAGAATTTTGGGCGACACCTGGTAGTCGCTAGTCGCTGGTGAAACGCAAATTATTTGAATGTCAATTTTTCTTATTGCCATATTTTTTTCACTTTTCGGATCGAATTTTTTTCTCTGAAAAACCATTTTTCACTATTTTTACAATGTACACTGTGTTTCTAGATGTTTTCTGTACACTTTTATTGTCCTTGCATCGGGAATCGACGGCCCGTAATGCAAGGAAAAGATATTTTTTCATTTGCCGGAATTTAATTTTCACAAACTGTCACCACTCGCGTCTGTCGAAAATATGTCGAAAAATGCTTTTATAAACCACTTCACTTTGTATAATTGTTAAATTGCACCGTTATTAACACTTTTAATAACCGGGAGACAGTAAACTGTGCCAAAAATGATGAAAATTAACCGACTCGAAGGGAGCTCTACGAGAGTCAACCGCTCGCGACGAAGATACACACTCGAATCCTATTAAAAAATCACGGTTAAATAAAAAATAAACTATTAAAAAATTTCAAATAGTTTATAATTATCACAAACTTATTAGGAAAAATTGATTAATAAGCTTTCGTAATATTGTGTAGGAAAAAGCTGAGAGTTTCAGTATTTTCTCTATCTGCAACATATAAACCCTTAAGTATACCAATTAATTGGTATACGAATTGGAATAGGTTCGCCAAATTTTGGAAGAAGTCTATAAAATAACCCGTTGAAAGCTACCTAAAAATTGTTGTAGTTCGATGCAATAAAAAAATCCCCAAAAAAGAAATGTACCTATTAATGTGAAACACAGTGAATAATACATACAATAAAGACCCATTTTTATCAATCTCATGGTGTATTTTAGGATGACAAAATGGGGACATTGCCTAAATCGGGCATTTTTTTTTATAATAAACTGAAACTGTTAAAATATTCTTCCCGTCCCTTGATGTAGTCTGATAACTATTTCTGATTATGATGAACTTTTTATTTTTACATATTTCCATCTTCATGATAAGGAAAACATGCTCAAGAAAGGATTTACTCGAATTCAGTCTTGTTCGTCTGCTAGAGCCCATCAAACATATGTTCATATTTAGCTGATAAAATCGGGGTTTTCAATGTATTATAATAGATATTCAGCATTCGAAGGAGTTTCTTGTGAACGAGTGTAGAAAGACTTTGTTTCTACTTACTTGAAGTCAGCGGCGTAGCCAGAAATTCGGTTTGGTGGGGGTTTGGTGAAAATCGATCTTACTGTCCAAACGGGATAATTCCGAAACCGTAATTTTTGAAGTTTTAAAATTATGCAGAATTAATTTTTCAGATAATAGTAACAGAGTTCGTGTCTTTAGCGTATTTGTTGAGACTTTATTGTAGTCGTGAGTATTAACCTGAGAAAATTCACCATAAATAATTCTTGGACGATATACCGTCAAAATTATTTTATCAAATGATGCGCTGTTTAACGTTTGTAAAACTCATCGAAGATACTAAACTTCCGAAATTGGCGGTTTCAAAATGATTCTATCTTGACCTTAAATTACTGTTTTTAAATATTTGACCTATACATATAATTGGTCATACTACAAAAATCAAATGCTCATCAAAATCGATCAGAACCTGCTAGAGTCGAATGGAAATCGTCATTTTTCATAAATTTCTCTCTACATTCGGAAATTGTTATCCTCGTTATTAATCATATTACGTTTTCGTCTCAACTCGACGCATTCCCAAAATAAAAACCTGTTTTAATCCACCTAGTGGTGCAATTGTGCTTTTCTCATTTGTCCAGACTACGATTCCATGGCTGGTTATGTTCAATACAATGGTGGAAATGAATAGTACATGTTCAGTACGATTTGCACATACATACAATGGATCGACAGCCACGATCTTGAGATACTATGTGATACTGAAACATCGCTTGAAACCAGCGGCGGATCATGGAGAAAGATCCGGGAGGTCCAGGTCCTGCCGAAAATTTTCAACTTGTTAAGAAATTTTAAACTAGTTTTAATTTTAAAGTAGAAACCCCTCACTGCATACTCCCTCCGGGCCGATATGATTGACGATTTTTACATTTTTTTTTCTATATGAGAAAGGCAAAAATGTACCAAATTCCAAAATAGTCAATTCATGTTAAACATCTCAATGTTTCATGCATTTTAAAGTAATTTGGCATCAAAAATACAAATTTGATTTTGAAATTTTTTAAGTTTATATGGAAATTTGCTGTGTGATTGCACTCTTCAACTCGTAACTCCGGAACCGGAAGTCCAATTAATAAAAAATTCAATAGCAGCCGATGAGATTTTGTACTTGTACTTTTCATTTGTGGTTGTACCTTTCATTTGAGACTAACTTTGTGCAAATCGGTCCAGCTATCTCTGAGAAACAGAGGTCACATATCAGTTACATATCAGGACCCCATTCCGAAAATTTATCAAAAGTCCTCATGATGTTTACAACAACAGATTATCAATCTTCAATCCAATTCTTTTTTTTGGGTGTGGTGGGGGGGGGGTGTTGTGTTGTGTTAAACCCCAAAACGTTCTCTTGGCTACGCCGTTGCTTGGAGTTATTTATTTCGCTTTTCATTTTCCGATATGTTTTAGATCGATCCGACGGTCATAAGTTAGAAAAATTGCAGTCAGAAGGTTCGCACAAATGAACATTTTTGCACTGATAAGTTATCAATTTCCTTCCAGACAACTTGGAAGAGTTCGGTGATTATTTCTAGCGGTTGTAGATAGAAAAATGAAATACAAAATTCGTTTTATCGAAATACTGTCTGGCTTATTTCAATGGATTATTACTATATTGAACAATAAATAGGCGACAAAGAGTAATCCACAAACAACAAGGCATAACTTTTAAATTATTCAAAATAGATATTTGAAGTCTTCAGTAAAGTTATTCGCAAAAGTAAGAGCTACAAATTTGCTGAAGGCATCATTTCGATATAATCACTTCCGAGAAAATTTGTGAAAATATCTCACTCATAGGGGGATAATCAGCAAAAGCACAATACCAAAAGAAAGGGCATATTGCCTCCATTAAATTCTCTGAAAATACTATTGACCTAAAATAAGCCGTTTTGGCGTTAATAATAGATTACATGTTTTTGGTCATATTTCTGGCAATGAGAAATGATAAAAATCTTTCGTCCGCATTTAATGTTAAATATCTCTTTTGATAATAGTCCCATTTTTTACAATCTATAGGTTGTTCGAAAGGTATTCGTTAAAGCTGTCTAAAAACATATAAATTGTTAATCTATGTTGTGAATTTCGGCAGATAAGTCAAAAAAACTGCAAGAACGCCATTTTTATGCATTCAAACATTCATATCTTGGAAACTAAACATCTGAATCAAAAACAAATTAATAGCGTTCTTACTGTTTTTTTAGTTCTTTCATTTAAAATTGGTTTGGATAAGATCGGTTCAGCCATTGCTGAGAAACATGAATGAGAATTTGTCCGTTACATACACACACACAGACACACACACAGACATTGTCCCAAATCGTCGAGCTGAGTCGATTGGTATATAAGACTCGGCCCTCCGGGCCTCGGAAAAAATCTAGAAAGTTTGAGCGAATTCTATACATTTCTCTTATAAGAAATGTAAAACATTAGATTTTTGACATTTTATGATGGGGTAACTTTAAAAAAAGTCATAATCAAACGTTTTAACTATTTTGGTGAGAAAAAATTCCCAATATGTCGAAAACTATCGTATTTTGGAGAATTTTTATTAAAAGAATTTTAATTTAAAACGATGCATAGAATTATATTCTGTAATAAAATTACAGTACTTTATGTCATTCAGTATGGAATTTTGAAAACATGTATAAAGCTATTGTTAGAAAACCTTTTTACCGATAAGTTCTCCATCACACAACAAAATGTTTCTCTTCTGTTTAGGTTTTTGTTGACAAAATATAAAATATTAGAAAAAATGTTTTTTTTTGCAATTTAAATTTTTAACAAAAATTTTTGTTTTCGTGAAAAATGACACAACATTTTTTTTCAAGGCATATTTTTTTTTCGTACAGAAATATTAATTCCTTGTAACTCGTTCTCAGAAAGTTTTGCTGTATAAAATACTGTAATTGATCAAAAAAATTGAAATTAATTCACGTCGAAATTTCTACGCTCTTTTAAAAAATTGCAAAATAATCTTACTGATTGTGGAAAGTGTTTAGTCTTCTATGCCGGTGAAACGTGTAAAGTTTCATAGGAATATAAAATGGTCGCTCACGATTTTAAAGATTTTCAGACGGATCTTCTAGGAATTCCTACGTGTCGATTTCTTACCTCACGTAAGAAATAGAAAGTCTTATTGTAATGTTGAAATCCATTTCATACAAACATAATATTGCGGCGGGGCTGGTTGATGAAACGATTACCTCGGAACACGGTTTGCTCTGTATACGAAATGGGCAATGGGAAAATTAATTGAGCTAGTACCTACCTAAATCCTGGAACCAAGTTATTTACAGGTATGTGTATAAATACATGGAAATAACTATTTTTCTGCAAATCGCTGCCTGCCAGTGGGAGGTAGGGTGATTAACACACTCATACAACCAAATTTTGTCGACCACCTTTTACC
Source organism: Topomyia yanbarensis (assembly GCF_030247195.1). Classification (NCBI taxonomy): domain Eukaryota; kingdom Metazoa; phylum Arthropoda; class Insecta; order Diptera; family Culicidae; genus Topomyia; species Topomyia yanbarensis. Next base: position 219,021,683 of record NC_080672.1, on the reverse strand, counting down.
TTCACAAAGAAGAAATAATTATAATATTTCATGTAAACAACTATTTCCATTATTATTAAAATGTTTATTTGCTTTCAGACTCAACTACCCATTCAAGATACGCCACTGGCATCATGTATGCGCTTCATGGAATGGAAAAACTGGTGAGTGGCAACTATGGATTAAGGCAGAAAGAGTGGGTCGCGGATTTCACAACCGTGTAAGTCATTAAGACATTCAGAGCATATCATTCAATCGATTCTTTTTCATTATACATGTTCGTTTCACATTAATATATTTCAGCTTGTAGAATACGAAATAAAACCAAACGGCAAGCTATACTCCGGAGGTTCATCAGTAACTGGTCCTACTGATACAGATTTACACTTCGAACTGACAATGGTGCAAATTTATAAAGTTGCGCTGAGTGCTGGAAAAGCACATCGTGACCATAAGCACCACCACGTTCATCATTTTGATCACAATGGAAGAGAGTTAACACCTGCTACACCAAAAGCATCATCGCAGGTACATCACATTCACAAATATTACTTTTAGTTGGATAAGATCGAAAACCAGCACTGAAGTCGCCCAATTGATATAGGGGAGACTGAGGAGACTTGATCCCCTTTTTTATTTTTCAATCCTACTCCGTGGAATGATACAAAAACTATGTATTTTTTGTAGTTTTATATTGTTTCTAGGGTTGACTGATAATCATAAAAAAATTACATGGAAATATTATACTGGACATGAGCTATGAGCATTTTTGGAAAACGACAAAAAACTGGAAAATTCTTTGATTAGTGGAGACTCGATCCCTAATTTGGGGACACTTGATTATTTTTTGAAAACGTGTTTAAAAGAGCATGTAGGGTAATAAGCCTATTTTTATCCTTTTTCTATTATCATCCTACCCATCTGAAGTCTTTGGTTAGAGCAGCGTCTGCCATCTTTGCTCAACGCATTGGCTCAAACGGTGTTGCGATAATTGGGGTACTCGATTAGAGTTTTTGCTGCGCTCAAACAGAAGATTTTCACCATTCTCAAGACAATTTTGTTATTATATTGGCTCTTAATAAGAGGCGAATGACCTTAAGGCTAAAACCTCTATAATCGAAATAAAAAATGGCTCCTAATAAAAAAGCAAAGAAGCTGAAATAATAAAATTAATAATGAAATAATGTGGTACCCTCCCTAATAGGACAAAAATAGGTACCTAACCCCATTCAATGTTATAAATGTATTGTGGTATTGATTACATTGTTGTGATTACATAATAATATATTACGCATCTCTCACAAGATTTTTTTTACGAAATCCCCAAATCTCTGTGCAATGTCGTTATTATGGTTGAGAAACGTCAAATGTGGGATGCATGGTTGCTACGTATACTGTAGTAAACAATTTCAGTTAAGTTTCTGTACGATGAAGCGTTCATTTTTGACAGTATTTTTTTGTTATTTTATGGCAACAATGACTTCAATTGTTTTGATGTGAATTTGGCTATTTTCAGTGGTGTGTATGAAGCATGGCGAAGGGGATCAAATCTCCACAAATTTGAAGGGATCAAGTGAACCCATAGCATCTATTTCAGCAAACTTTAGTACAAGTATAGTTGAACAAAAAAATCAGCTCAATCATAACGTATTCATATAATTGACATTCTCCTGTAATTCTGTATGCAAAAATATAGTATGTAGTGGGTGACTTTATCAATTGTATAAAAGTTTGAAAAATTATAAAATAAATCTTCTTCAGTTCTTCCGACATTTTTTTTCTTTGAATCGGTAAAAATTCGATAACACATGTCCAATTTATTTGTTTGTATTAAAGAAACTTATGTTTAGATAAAACTGCGCAACTTTCTAGTGTATTTGATTAATGTATTCTGATCCGCCTTCGAGTTACAATGATGGGATCAAGTCTCCCCGGGGATCAAGTCTCCTCAGTCTCCCCTATGTAAGGTGGCTGTGTTAGATATGTCACATTTCTGGTCTGGAAAATATCTATAAAATTGCGTTTTAAGATTTTTAAAATTCTGTTTGGTTACTGAGATATTGCGAGGACCGCGATGAGACATTGTATCTTAGGGATTGGCTTAAGTTGTATTGAAGTTTGAGATATTTTTTGTGCAAAAATGTCTGAGGAACACAGTGGTTTAATAGTTTTCAAATGAAAAAAATATGTATTCCCAGAAAAATGACACTTCACTGTAAAGCTGGAATTATTGCATATTAGGCAGGACTGTAACAAAAAAATTATTATTTTTCTAGACTCCTTGACCAATTTCTTTTAAAATACATCTCACCGATTGTTTCTAGATCAAAATGAATCAAATAATTCAAATGAATCAAATGAATCAAATTAATCAAATTAATCAAATTAATCAAATTAATCAAATTAATCAAATGAATCAAATGAATCAAATGAATCAAATGAATCAAATGAATCAAATGAATCGAAAGAATAGAAAGGAGCGAAAGAATCGAATGAATCAAATGAATCAAATGAATCAAATGAATCAAATGAATCAAATGAATCGAATGAATCGAATGAATCGAATGAATCGAATGAATCGAATGAATCGAATGAATCGAATGAATCGAATGAATCGAATGAATCGAATGAATCGAATGAATCGAATGAATCGAATGAATCGAATGAATCGAATGAATCGAATGAATCGAATGAATCGAATGAATCGAATGAATCGAATGAATCGAATGAATCGAATGAATCGAATGAATCGAATGAATCGAATGAATCGAATGAATCGAATGAATCGAATGAATCGAATGAATCGAATGAATCGAATGAATCGAATGAATCGAATGAATCGAATGAATCGAATGAATCGAATGAATCGAATGAATCGAATGAATCGAATGAATCGAATGAATCGAATGAATCGAATGAATCGAATGAATCGAATGAATCGAATGAATCGAATGAATCGAATGAATCGAATGAATCGAATGAATCGAATGAATCGAATGAATCGAATGAATCGAATGAATCGAATGAATCGAATGAATCGAATGAATCGAATGAATCGAATGAATCGAATGAATCGAATGAATCGAATGAATCGAATGAATCGAATGAATCGAATGAATCGAATGAATCGAATGAATCGAATGAATCGAATGAATCGAATGAATCGAATGAAACGAATGAATCGAATGAATCGAATGAATCGAATGAATCGAATGAATCGAATGAATCGAATGAATCGAATGAATCGAATGAATCGAATGAATCGAATGAATCGAATGAATCGAATGAATCGAATGAATCGAATGAATCGAATGAATCGAATGAATCGAATGAATCGAATGAATCGAATGAATCGAATGAATCGAATGAATCGAATGAATCGAATGAATCGAATGAATCGAATGAATCGAATGAATCGAATGAATCGAATGAATCGAATGAATCGAATGAATCGAATGAATCGAATGAATCGAATGAATCGAATGAATCGAATGAATCGAATGAATCGAATGAATCGAATGAATCGAATGAATCGAATGAATCGAATGAATCGAATGAATCGAATGAATCGAATGAATCGAATGAATCGAATGAATCGAATGAATCGAATGAATCGAATGAATCGAATGAATCGAATGAATCGAATGAATCGAATGAATCGAATGAATCGAATGAATCGAATGAATCGAATGAATCGAATGAATCGAATGAATCGAATGAATCGAATGAATCGAATGAATCGAATGAATCGAATGAATCGAATGAATCGAATGAATCGAATGAATCGAATGAATCGAATGAATCGAATGAATCGAATGAATCGAATGAATCGAATGAATCGAATGAATCGAATGAATCGAATGAATCGAATGAATCGAATGAATCGAATGAATCGAATGAATCGAATGAATCGAATGAATCGAATGAATCGAATGAATCGAATGAATCGAATGAATCGAATGAATCGAATGAATCGAATGAATCGAATGAATCGAATGAATCGAATGAATCGAATGAATCGAATGAATCGAATGAATCGAATGAATCGAATGAATCGAATGAATCGAATGAATCGAATGAATCGAATGAATCGAATGAATCGAATGAATCGAATGAATCGAATGAATCGAATGAATCGAATGAATCGAATGAATCGAATGAATCGAATGAATCGAATGAATCGAATGAATCGAATGAATCGAATGAATCGAATGAATCGAATGAATCGAATGAATCGAATGAATCGAATGAATCGAATGAATCGAATGAATCGAATGAATCGAATGAATCGAATGAATCGAATGAATCGAATGAATCGAATGAATCGAATGAATCGAATGAATCGAATGAATCGAATGAATCGAATGAATCGAATGAATCGAATGAATCGAATGAATCGAATGAATCGAATGAATCGAATGAATCGAATGAATCGAATGAATCGAATGAATCGAATGAATCGAATGAATCGAATGAATCGAATGAATCGAATGAATCGAATGAATCGAATGAATCGAATGAATCGAATGAATCGAATGAATCGAATGAATCGAATGAATCGAATGAATCGAATGAATCGAATGAATCGAATGAATCGAATGAATCGAATGAATCGAATGAATCGAATGAATCGAATGAATCGAATGAATCGAATGAATCGAATGAATCGAATGAATCGAATGAATCGAATGAATCGAATGAATCGAATGAATCGAATGAATCGAATGAATCGAATGAATCGAATGAATCGAATGAATCGAATGAATCGAATGAATCGAATGAATCGAATGAATCGAATGAATCGAATGAATCGAATGAATCGAATGAATCGAATGAATCGAATGAATCGAATGAATCGAATGAATCGAATGAATCGAATGAATCGAATGAATCGAATGAATCGAATGAATCGAATGAATCGAATGAATCGAATGAATCGAATGAATCGAATGAATCGAATGAATCGAATGAATCGAATGAATCGAATGAATCGAATGAATCAAATGAATCGAATGAATCGAATGAATCGAATGAATCGAATGAATCGAATGAATCGAATGAATCGAATGAATCGAATGAATCGAATGAATCGAATGAATCGAATGAATCGAATGAATCGAATGAATCGAATGAATCGAATGAATCGAATGAATCGAATGAATCGAATGAATCGAATGAATCGAATGAATCGAATGAATCGAATGAATCGAATGAATCGAATGAATCGAATGAATCGAATGAATCGAATGAATCGAATGAATCGAATGAATCGAATGAATCGAATGAATCGAATGAATCGAATGAATCGAATGAATCGAATGAATCGAATGAATCGAATGAATCGAATGAATCGAATGAATCGAATGAATCGAATGAATCGAATGAATCGAATGAATCGAATGAATCGAATGAATCGAATGAATCGAATGAATCGAATGAATCGAATGAATCGAATGAATCGAATGAATCGAATGAATCGAATGAATCGAATGAATCGAATGAATCGAATGAATCGAATGAATCGAATGAATCGAATGAATCGAATGAATCGAATGAATCGAATGAATCGAATGAATCGAATGAATCGAATGAATCGAATGAATCGAATGAATCGAATGAATCGAATGAATCGAATGAATCGAATGAATCGAATGAATCGAATGAATCGAATGAATCGAATGAATCGAATGAATCGAATGAATCGAATGAATCGAATGAATCGAATGAATCGAATGAATCGAATGAATCGAATGAATCGAATGAATCGAATGACTCGAATGACTCGAATGAATCGAATGAATCGAATGAATCGAATGAATCGAATGAATCGAATGAATCGAATGAATCGAATGAATCGAATGAATCGAATGAATCGAATGAATCGAATGAATCGAATGAATCGAATGAATCGAATGAATCGAATGAATCGAATGAATCGAATGAATCGAATGAATCGAATGAATCGAATGAATCGAATGAATCGAATGAATCGAATGAATCGAATGAATCGAATGAATCGAATGAATCGAATGAATCGAATGAATCGAATGAATCGAATGAATCGAGTGAATCGAATGAATCGAATGAATCGAATGAATCGAATGAATCGAATGAATCGAATGAATCGAATGAATCGAATGAATCGAATGAATCGAATGAATCGAATGAATCGAATGAATCGAATGAATTGAATGAATCGAATGAATCGAATGAATCGAATGAATCCAATGAATCGAATGAATCGAATGAATCGAATGAATGGGTACCTGGGCAACCCCCACAGTAAGCGTCCCTTACCACGTTGCTGTGGAGCTCTGGCGTGGTGGACCTTTCTTTCTCGCGCTACTCGTGGGATTAATGAATGAAGTGAATAAAAATAAAAATAAACAAACGGAAGTGCCGAACCCCTTTGCTAGAGGTGGTTTGATGAGGTCTCCCCCAGTGGGGAGAGTAGTGGAGCGATGAGTGCTGTATCCGACAGCACCAGTGACCCCCCAGCAGAGGTAGAAAATAGCCCTACCAACGCGCTGGACGGGCCACTATCCGCGATGCGCAAAGTGTTGGAGCAGCTCGATGCAATAGTCGAGTTCACTAGCGCGAAGCAAAACATCAGCAAGGAGCTGAAACATAGCCTGCTGGTGCTCCGGAAAGCTGTTCGTTTCGCAAGACAAGGACAGCAGGCTTACGCCAAGAGGGTGGAATGTCGGGAGAAGTACGACAGAGGAACCCAGACAGCGGCCTCCAAGAGGGAGGGAAGAGAGAAGGCCGACAGAGGTACCCAGACAGGGTATTTATTTATTTATAATTAATTAATATCAACAGACACAGTGTGGTCCTAATGATAATTTCTTAATCTATTTAAAAAGTCAACATGTAATCTGCTACGTGGAATGTGAAGATCGAACTCGGATGACACTCTGTTGAAGGTCCGCTGCAAACCAATGATGGCACCGTTTACTCCATAGTTAGTCCGGCGAAGAGGTAATCGGAGGAATAAATTATTGCGAAGGGCGCGAGGGCGAACATTCATATTTATCGCACTGAGAAGCTCGGGGCAGTCAATTCGATCTTGTAAAATATCCGAAATCGTCATAGCACGGAATAGATCCCGTCGCACTTGCAATGTATCGAGTCCAATAAGCAAACCCCGGCTTTCATAACTTGGCAGCTGGTGAGGATTGCTCCAAGGCAATCGACGAAGGGCAAACCGAACAAATCTGCGCTGTACTGTCTCAATTCGATGGACACCGTTGAGATAATGAGGGTTCCACACAACTGAACAATATTCCAGAGTTGATCGAACGAGTGAGCAGTAGAGAGATTTCAAGCAGTAAATATCTGAAAAGTGCTTAGATATTCTCATTATGAACCCCAAACAGCGTGATGCCTTTGCGACAATATAGCTGATATGCTGTTTAAACGTCAGTTGTTCATCGAGAAAAACTCCGAGATCTTTGACGCAATTCGCTCTGTCAATTGTGGATTCAGCTAGACAGTAATTGAATCGAATTGGCGTTTTTTTCCTCGAGAACGTAATGACCGTACATTTCTTGGGGTTTAGGGTCATTCGGTTGATCTCGCACCATTCCGCAAAGGTTTCCAGTTGGCGTTGAAGGAAAGCTGCATCATCAGTATTCCGTATTCTATGGTATAACTTGAGGTCGTCGGCGAAAGACAACCGTGGTCCTTCTAAACAAAAGTTAACGTCGTTGAAATACAGAAGAAAAATCAATGGACCGAGATGGCTGCCTTGCGGAATACCAGATGAAGCAAAGAACTCTTCGGATACACAATCACCTATCTTGACTGCTAGACGACGATCACTGAGATACGATTGCATCCAACGGAGAATATTAGTACCAAAGCCAAGTCTATCCAATTTTGCCACAGCAATAGCGTGATTTATCTTGTCAAAAGCAGCTGAAAGATCCGTGTAGATAACATCAGTTTGAAGGCCGTCCGACATAGCATCTGTAACATATGTTGTGAACGACAGAAGATTCGTAGATGTTGAACGTTTCGGCATAAATCCATGCTGAGTCTCGGAGATATACTGTTTGCAGTGGCTGGAGATGGGTTCCAACACAGCCATTTCAAACAGCTTAGGAACTGCGCTTAGCGTTGTAATACCACGGTAATTGTCAACTACCTTTTTATCACCTTTTTTGTGAACTGGAAACATGAAGGAGGATTTCCAGAGTTCGGGAAATACTCCGGTTGATAGCGACAATTGAAACAGATGACAAAGAGGTTCAATTAGACCGGCAGAGCATTTTTTTAGAATAATAGTTGGTATACCATCTGGGCCTGCCGAGGTTGAAGCCTTCATTTTGCTAATCGCCAGTTGTACCATATTATTGTCGATATTGATAGAGTTCAAAGACTGGTATGATTGAGGTACATTGAGAGCCGCGCGTGAAGCCTGGGTAGGTGTCAGTTTCTCGTTGGAGAAAACACTCGCGAACTTTTCAGAGAATAGTTGGCAGATCTCCTGTAAACTAGAGCTCATACGTCCTCCATAGCTCATCGTTGAAGGCAACCCGGATTCCTTTCTTTGCTCGTTTACATGCTTCCAGAATGTTTTAGGTTCGGATTTCAACTTACGTTGCACGTTTCGCAAGTAATCGGCATGGCAACGCTTCGATGTCTTTTTATAGACTTGGTTAACATGAACGTAGTGTTGTCGCAGCATGTAGCCCCCAAACTTGGAGTACTTCTTCAGAGCGGCTCTTTTAGTCGCTTTTAACCGTCTCAGCTCGGCAGTGTACCACGCTGGGTGCTTAGATTGAAGGCCACTTCTTTTGGGTACATAGCGATCGATAGCATAGCTCATAACATTGGAGAAGGTCTGCACTGCAACGTTGACATCATCATTGTCGAGAATTTCAGTCCAGTGGATATTCGACAGGAAGTCAATAATGCTATTATAGTTGGCTTTTCTAAAATTATAGCTGACGGTGTCAGAAGCATTGCAGTCATGCTTCACTCGAATCGCTTCAAGCAATATATGCAGGGGAGGGTGATGTCTAACAGTCTTTACCAGGGGGAACGGTGCTGCGGTAACTTTTGGTGCGTAGTCAGATTTGCTCGAAAAACAGAGATCAAGGATTCTGTTGTTCTCGTTCACCACATTATTCGTTTGGCGCAGCAGATTTAGACTGTAGCAGTCAAGCAAACTGGTGATACCAGCATGAAAAGATGACAATTCGGGATCAGCGAACATAAATCCGTCAGAAGCAGAGCGCCATTTTAATCCGGAGAAATTGAAATCACCAACAATCAGGATCTCATCAACCGGGCTTGCTTGAGCGGAAATCCGTTCCAGTGACTCAGTATGTGAATCAATCAATGTCGAATCGCGAGTGCGGTCCGGTGGAAGATAAACCACGCAAAGAAAAAGTGCGTAGCCAGCCAGTTTGATTCGCACCCACACCTGCTCGACACAGACCCCCAAAGTATCGTCAATCAGTTGCGCTTTCAATCGACGATGGATAGCCACAAGTACCCCGCCGCCGGTAGCCTTGAGACTGTTACGTGAGCTGCGATCAGTTCGGAAAACATCGTAGTTGGCACCAAATGCTTGCACTGACAGAGTGCTATCGCTAAGCCACGTCTCTGTGAGGGCGATTATGTCGAAGCATTCATCCGAACTTGCTACCAAATAATCTTCGATTACTGAGTTCATACCACCGGCATTCTGGTAATATATTTGTAGGTTTGAATGCCGCGATTGATTGCCGTTGGTATCGATTTGGAAGACCCCTTCACCACTCCTGCACACAGGACCGGGACGACTGGTGAACGCTGGCTGCAATGGCTCGACTGTGGCAGGGGGATCTAGGGCTTCCATAGTGCTAGCAGCAGTGCGTCCCAGGGTGCGATGAGTCATACCAGCATAGCATAGAGTGCTTAGTCCTTCTGTGATCGTTGTAGAGCCGAATGTGCTATGAAGAGACGTGCTCGTTACGATGGGATCCAAATTTTGTTTTTGACATTGAAGATTCACAGCGGCGGTAGAGTTGTGTTCATCAGCAGACTGTAAGTGAAATTTACATTGAGGGCGTGCAGCATCTTGTATTGCTTCGGAAGGACATATACCCTTCTTGGCTTTACCTGACACAGAAGAAGTCGCCGATTCGCCAGGTAAACCTAAATCGCTCGCCGGGATACAAGAAGTTGGACAGATGAGTTTATCCGGAACAGCTTGGCGCTACTGTTCACCACCAGATGGATTCTTCTCCGCCGTAATCCTGATGATAGGTCGTTGGATTTTTGAATTGGTCACAAATTCACGAAAGTAGATGTTCTCCGGCCAAGAGTCTTTGGACAGAGCCTTATCCCTGTATGATTTGCTAACGCCAACTTTGAAAGTAATGAAGCTCAAAGTTGAGAGATCCTTGTCCTTAGGAACTAGACGAACTATTCTCGGTTGCAGATTCTCCCCCAGACAATCTTTCACAAGGGTAGAAACTTCATCATCCGTCGTGCTGGGATCGAATGCTGACAAGTAAACCCATAACAGCTCCTCAGGTGGTGAAATTGTTTTTATTGTTTCAAACGCAGCTTTGGATCCACGAATATTTGGAATTTTTGTTTTGAGCGAATCATCTTCCCGTTTGCGCTTAGGCGTGTTTGAAACTGGATTATATTCAGCAATTCGATTCCAAGGCGTTATAGTTGGGGATAGCGGTTTTGAGGCAACTTTAACCGAGAGAGCTTTGACGACATCTTTCAAATCAGCTATGTCGTTCTTTATAGATTTCAGAGAATTGTTGTCAGGCACTATGTCGCAACAACGCGAAGCCATTCTACGAAAATTATCATTCGAGAATAAGTCAGCACAGCCGTCACACATCCAGAATAGATTCCGTGGGTGGGTTCCCAGGACGTCACGAACATCATAATCCATCTTGACGCATATCATGTGGAACGAATTTCCGCAGTATCCACGACATGTGATTCGATCAGAATCATTAACCACTTTCGAGCAGTTCTTACAAGCCATGCTGTTGAAGTAGAAATAACGCCTAGCGGGTATGCAATATGCGCAGGAAAACGCTAACGGGTAACGTGCGTCAATGGAAGCGAACTTGCACGCAACGTGCGACAACTCAACTACCCACCAGCAGATGTCGCTTTTGGCGAAAAAATTGAGCGTAACGTCTGTGCAGTGATAATGTCAAATGAAAACAAAAATCACAACCAAAAACAATCACTTTCACGAATCACACTGGTAGATATAATCGTGCTTGAAGTCACGAAATTTCAATGCACACGTACTACCGAATAAAACGATATACAGATAAAACGAGAATAAAAATAATCGCGAGTGTAAAACACTAAAAAATCAAAAAAAAAACTATCAGCTCTACTGACGACCGGAATATAGCAAACAGTGATGCCAATATCCCCTTCCCCTTCTATGAAGCAGCCATATCGCTCGAAGCGGCGGCTGAGTTCCCTTCGAAGGGTAAGAGCAAAAGCTAGCGCAAGACGGCGTCGAACGCGAAGCGCCCTAGGAATTCACCAGGCGAGGGTAAAAAAACTAACACCACACGGCGTGCAATCGTCAAGGCCAAACGCCGTTTGGTCGAGCTAAACCGGGGCGAGAATGACCCCGCTGGGCAGAGAGAAGGTAGCAGCAACTCGGCGCTACCGGGGCAGGGGGCGTAAACCCCTGGACGCTGGTCACCAAGAAGAAGCCGACACCGGATGCACCGGTGTCGGCTTCACCTTAAGGACAGAGGCGAGGCCTTGTGGTTAAAAACTGACAAGCACAAATATTCCAACGTCCGAAAGTCGATGAGGGCGGCCGAAAGCCTCTCGGCCAAGACGTGCGCAGCGTGAGACGCACCAACACAGGCAAAATGCGTATAAGGCCTTGGCTCAAGAGGTCCTGGGTGAAGGCGCCCAAGTGAGGTCGTTAGGGGTGAAAATGACTCTCAAGTGTAAACAACTGGACGAGTTCACGACCGCAGACGACGTCGTCGCAGCCGACAAGGAGCAATGCGACGTAGCAACCGAGCATCGGGCAATCGGGCCTCTGTGTGCTTGAGAGGGGGACCCTCCGGCACCCAAGTAGCCTACCTCAGGCTACTGAAAGCAGATGCCAAAAAGGTTACCGTGAAAGGTAAACTGCAGATCGGCTGATCAGTATGCCCAGTTAGCATACCCCAGCCGCCCTCAGTGGATAGGTGCTATCGGTGCGTTGAGTCCGGCCATAAAACTTACGAATGTAAAGGCACAGACAGGAGCAAACTATGTCGTCGCTGCGGCGAGGATGGGCATAAAGAGCGGGGTTGCACTAAGGCGCATAAATGCCTTATGTGCACCGCTAAGCAAGCCCGTAATCATTCTATGGGCGGACCTTCGTGTCCCTTCGGTGAGGCAAATAAGAAGAAGCCGTGAACGTTACACAGCGAAATCTTAACCATTGTGCATCAGCCCAACAGCTGCTGTGGCAGTCGGTCTCGGGGTCGAGGACAGATGTCGCCCTCTTATCAGACCAGTACAACATCCCTGCCGGCAACGGCAATTGGGTGTCGGATGGGCCTGGGATGGCGAAAATCTGTACAACGGGACGGTTCCCGGTTCAAGAGGTAATACACTCCTCCGCCGAGGGTGTGGCGATTGCCAAGATCAATGGTGTGTTCTATTGTAGCTGCTACGCTCCACCAAGGTGGCCCATAGAACAGTTCAACCAGATGATCGACAGGCTCTCATCAGACCTAGTGGGCCGGAAACCGGTAGTTATAGTGGGAGACTTTAACGCTTGGGCGGTAGAGTGGGGCAGCTGCTGTACAAATAGCAGGGACCAAACGCTAATGGAGGCGCTTGCGAAACTTGATACTGTGCTAGCTAACAATGGCTCCGCTAGCACATTCCGTAGAAACGGGGTGGAGGCATGGATTGACGTAACATTTGCCAGCCCGAGTCTGGCTCCAGGCATGGAATGGAGGGTGGACGACCCGAGCAAACGAAAAGCCCATAATACCCCTATGGTCATGGGGCTTGACATGGGTGTTTGAAATGGGTTCAAACCATGAAAACACCATCACCATGGTCCAGTAGATCCCATATAAAATACCACATGTTGGTGTATTTGTGGGTTAATGAGACCATTTTATGGTGTCTTGATGGTTGTGAATTTTGTGATTAATTTTGTGCTTAAGGTCTTTTCAAGGGGCTATGTGGTGTTTGAACCCATGAGTATTTGCTCGGGGAAGGCTACACACATAGCGATCATTTAGCAATCCGCTTTAGGATCAACTATGGTGTGCAGCATCCGAGGGCGGGAGATTCCGGCCAGGTACGCGGGTGGAAGTCCAATCACTTCGACAGCGAAGCTTTCACCGCAGCCCTGGGACTGGAGGCCAACACCGACAGTCTAAGCAGGGATGCGCTGGTAGCTGCTCTATCACGCGCGTGCGACGCCACTATGCCGAGAAAAACACTGCCAAGAGACGGTAGATGCACGGTATACTGGTGGAGTGCCGAGATTGCAGCTCTATGATCAGCCTGCCTCAGAGCTAGACGTAGGATGCAAAGATCGCACCGAGGATGTAAGCAAGAACCGCCGTGAAGTGTTTCGAGCTGCGAAATTGGCCCTTAACAAGGCCATTAAAAGCAGCAAGAGAGCGTGTTTCGACAACCTGTGTGAGAGTGCCAACGCGAATCCGTGGGGTGACGCCTACCGGATTGTGATGGCCAAGACCAAAGGGGGCTCTTCACCCCCAGAACGGTTTCCGGACCGGTTGGCGACGATTATCGAAGTACTCTTCCCGTCTCGAGCCACAAGCCCTTGGCCACCTGCACTACGAGACAGTGCGGGCACGGCCGAAATGGTGGCTCCGGTCACGAATGAAGAACTACTCGCAGTGGCTAAATCCCTGGCAATGAACAAAGCTCCAGGGCCGGATGGAGTTTTAAACAGCGCTCTCAAGGCAGCGATCATAGCGAACCCGAACATGTTCAGGCTAGCTATGCAGAGATGCCTTGACGAGTGCCGTTTCCCCGATAAATGGAAAAGGCAGAAATTGGTGCTGTTGCCGAAGCCTGGGAAGCCGCCAGGCGACCCATCGGCATACAGACCAATCTGTCTGATCGACACGACTGGCAAACTGCTTGAGAGGATCATCGTTAACAGGCTAACCCCGTACACAGAAGGTACGGACGGTCTGTCAAGCAACCAGTTTGGCTTTCGGAAGGGTAAGTCCACAGTGGACGCTCTCAACTCAGTGATAAATACTGCCGAGATAGCGATCCAACGGAAAAGGCGAGGTATTCGATACTGTGCGTTAGTGACACTCGACTTGAAGAACGCATTCAACAGCGCAAGCTGGGATGCCATCGCGCTCTCGTTACACCGGCTTAGCCTACCGGTGGGTCTGTACCGGACCCTGGAAAGTTACTTCCAAAACCGCGTACTGCTATACGAGACCGATGCCGGTCAGAAAAGGGTTCCGATTACTGCCGGAGTCCCGCAGGGCTCGATCCTAGGCCCGGTGCTATGGAACCTCATGTATGACGGGGTTCTGAGACTGAAGTTCCCTCCTGGGGTCAAGATCGTCGGCTTTGCCGACGACGTAACCTTGGAGGTCTACGGGGAGTCAATCCCTGAGGTAGAACTAACCGCAGAACACGCGATCAACACGTCGAAGGAATGGATGAGCGCGAGAGGCCTGGAGCTCGCTTAGCAGAAGACGGAGGTAGTTATCGTCAACAACCGCAAGTCGGCACAACATGCAGTTATCCATGTGGGAGAAGTCGTGATGACCTCACAGCGGAGTCTGAAGTCTCTCGGAGTCATTATAGACGACAAGCTGACCTTCGGCAGCCATGTCGACTATACATGCACGAGAGCGTCGACTGCTGTCGCGGCACTATCAAGGATGATGTCCAACAGCTCAAAGGTGTGCGCCAGTAGACGTAGGTTACTGGCAGGCGTTGCCGTATATATCCTCAGGTCAGCGTGATAGCGAGCATGATGCCAGTCGGGATGGTCATTCGGGAAGATGAGGAGTGTTTCGAGCTACGTGGAAATATAGGAGCCCGCGAGCGCACCAGGGTGACCTCGGTCACCAGATGGCAGCGTGAGTGGGAAACTCCTCGAAAGGTTGGTGGACCCACCGGCTGATACCTAACATATCGAGCTGGGTGGGAAGACCCCATGGGGAAGTTCACTTCCACCTGTCACAATTCCTGTCAGGCCATGGCTGTTTCCGACAGTACCTCCACAGGTTCGGGCACGCGGAGGTCCCAGCCTACCCGGACTGCCCATGTGTAGACGAAACTGCCGAACACATACTGTTCGTATGTCCTCTGTTCGACGTCGAAAGAAGACCAATGCTTGACGTCTGTGGCTGGGACACAACCCCTGATACCCTTATTCAGCGGATGTGTCAATCGGTAGAGAAGTGGAACGCAGTCTCGGCTGCTACCACCCAGATTGCCTGTAGGTTACAGGTAATTTGGCGAACCGAGTAACAGACGACGAGCACGACTAACTAGTGATTGGTTAGTTGGAGCGAAAAAGGCCGAGCGCAAAAAAGGGAGTAAATGGTCTATTCATCCTGAAGCAGGTTTGGTGCAGTGACTGGCAACCGCGTAAAGGATAAACCCAGCCACCCCGAAGCAAGGCAGAAGAGCGAGTGTATAGGCGTATAAGTGGACTGCCTCATACTAAGATGGGAGGATCGTAGCGTGGTATGTTGGGACTTAGCTATCGATGCCTCGTGGCGTGGCAGAGGAGTGAAAGGGTGAGAATCCAAATCAGTCTCACACGGTATGTTAAGGGTGAGCACAAAAGTCAGCCTCACATGGTATGGTAGAGGCTAGCACAAAAGTAAGCTTAGCAAGGAATGAGAAAGGTGAGCACACAAGTCAGCCTCGCATGGTATGTCAGACGTGGGGCCTAAGAAAAATGTCCCACATGCGATGCCAGGGGGAGTGACAGGGGTATAATAGAGTGGCACGATCGAGAGTGAACCAGGTGATAGGGTGAGCATCCAAGTCAGCCTCACATGATATGGGAGAGGCGAGCACAAAAGTAAGCGTGAGCGAGAGTGAATGAGTACATCAAGTACAGCCATCCCCCCAGAAGTAATACCGAGAGGCAGTTCCTGGGGGGAACGATGGCGGAGCCCAATGGAGTTTAGTCGGTATTAATGGCAGCGTCACCATTTGAACCCGACTCGCCCCCAGTACACCCCGTGTGGTAGCTTTGACGCCTATCAATAGCACGTGTACTAGATTAGTACGTAAACAGTCTTCTCCATCGTAAAAAATATCCCCAGTACTGCCCGTGTGGTAGCTTGGCATCTACTAATAGCACGTGTACTGGGCTAGTACGTGAATGTATTCTCCATTTTAGAAATAAAGAAAAAAAAGGCTATCCACTACACCATTGGTCGGCAGAATTGTACTGTAACGCGGAGAGTGAGGACTGGCGAACGGAAGTGGAAAATAAAGGACTTCGACAAGGACCTTTTTGTGGAAGCACTTCGTGCTGACAGCGTCACTCCAATTCCGAGCGCCGATGAGCTGTCGGAAACAGTAGCGAGGGCATGCGATGTAACAATGCCGAGGAAAATGGAGCCGAGGAACTACCGGCGTCCGGCGTACTGGTGGAACGAAAGGCTCAGCATCCTCCAGGCTGCTTGTCTAAAAGCCAGAAGATGCGTCCAAAGAGCAAGATCAGAGGCGATCCGAGAAGAGTGTAAAGTAACATTCTGGGCGGCCAGTGCTGATTTTAAAAGCGAGATTGCTAAGCAAGTCCACCTGCTACAAGGAGCTGTGCAGAGAAGTAGACGCTAACCCCTGGAGCAATGCATATCGTGTCGTTATGGCCAGGATCAAGGGTCCAATGACGCCAGCCGAAATGTACGCTGACAAACTAAAAAATATCTTGGAGGGTCTTTTGCCGAAGCACGACCCAAACGTATGGCCGCCTACACCGTACGTTGATGCAGACGGTGGAAATGCTTGTGACAATCAAATTTCCAACGACGAGCTCCTTAATGCGGCAAAAGGGCTGAAACCGAAGAAAGCTCCCGGACCGGATGGTATCCCCAACGTGGCACTGAAGACTGCGATCCTGGTGTTTCCGGACATGTTCAGGATAGTCCTACAGAAATGCCTGGACGAAGGCTACTTCCCGGATAGATGGAAGATGCAGAAGCTGATGTTGCTGCCAAAACCAGGGAAACCTTAAGGAGATCCAGCATCGTATCGGCCTATATGCCTGCTGGATACTCTTGGTAAACTTCTGGAAAGGGTCATCTTCAACAGGCGTCAGCTACGCTGAAAGCGAGAGCGCACTATCACAGAGGCAGTTCGGGTTCCGGAAAGGGATATCGACGGTGGACGCCATCCGCACAGTCATCGAGAGCGCGGATAAAGCGTCGAAGCAAAAGAGAAGGGGAAATCGCTACTGCGCCGTGGTAACGATCGACGTGAAGAACGCGTTCAACAGCGCTAGCTGGGGGGGCATCGCCGCAGCGCTGCACAGAATGCGGGTTCCGGACTATCTGTGCAAGATTCTTGAAAGTTACTTCCAGAACCGAGTACTGGTCTACGAAACGAACATCGGGAAGAGGTCGATTAGGGTCACGGCGGGAGTACCTCAGAGCTCCATGCTCGGCCTAACGCTCTGGAATATAATGTACAACGGAGTGTTAACACTGGAACTATTCAGAGGAGTTGAGATCGTCGGTTTTGCAGATGATGTTGTCCTGATGGTAACCGAAGAGACCCTTGAGGAGGTGGAGATGTTGACGGCAGAGACAATAGACATCGTGGAAACCTGGATGGCTGAAGTCAAGTTGCAGCTGGCTCATCACAAGACTGAGGTAGTGCTGGTCAGCAACTGTCAAAAAATCCAGCGTCTCGAGATCAGCGTTGGGGGACAGTCCATCCCATCGATGCGGGCGCTGAAGCACCTGAGTGTGATGGTCGACGATCGATTAAATTACAACAGCCATGTCGACAATGTATGTGAGAAGGCTGCGAGGACAACTAACGCATTGGCAATGATCATGCCGAATCACGGAGGAGTAAGAGGCAGCACGAGACCTCTCCTGGCGGGTGTCTCATCCTCAATACTGAAGTATGGAGTACAGGACTGGGCTGATACGCTCAAAGTGAAACCGGACGAAGTTGACAAGCACGTTCCGCCTAATGGCTGTTCGTGGCGCGAGTACGTATAGAACGATATCATCGGAGGCAGTATGTGTAATTGCTGGGATGATTCCCATCGGCATCACTCTGGCTGAGGACGTGGAATGCTACCAGCGGAGAAATGAACGTAATGCAAGGAGACTGGTCCGAGTGGGCTCGTTGACTAAGTGGCAGCAAGAGTGGGACAACGCGGAGATAGGAAGGTGGACCATCGACTCATCCCAAATGTGTCTGCTTGGGTACATAGAAAACATGGAGAGGTGAACTTTGTAACTTTTAATCTTCCTTCGAGAGCTAACTATGGAAAGGACAGCAAAAGAGTTTTCAGGGAGATGGTTACTTTAAACCAGTGACTTAAGCGCCACTCTCTCTCTCGAGAGGCCACTGGTCAGTTCGTGTCCGGCCAAAAACTCATAAATTAGAGCGGGTAAAACGTATCCCAAGTCTCACCCAAACTGCACTTCACTCCCAACCACCCAAAAGCTTCGAAATCGGGAACAGGTTCGAGTCTTGAATCAGCGAGCCAACTGCTCGAACAACGCGAAGCAAACGATCTGTTCGATGGAGACGCACCGTCGCTCAAGCATTACAACGCACAATTCCAGATGTTTTAACGAGGTCGTCCCCCGATTTTGCCCTACACCGAACTAGTTCTCTAAAACGTTTCCCAAATAATAATAATAATACCAAAAAATCATAATTGTATAGAGATTTAATCCGAGACCGTAATTCTGAACCAAAATTAAAAATAAACTAAAGATCGCAAAATTATCACATCTAATCTAGCCTTTTATATTTACACTGGCATTTAACATTATTTACAATGGTTGGTTTCTTCCCCCCAGAGCTCTGGTTAGTGAGTACAAAATGAACGGTCTTACTTGGTATCGCTGGCCAGCCACGACGGTGTTCCAACGACGGATGCGACGGTTTGAAGGATGACGATCCGAAACGATTCTAGCGGTGTGACTTTGACCGCATGGACCACGGAGGGCGGGAAGGACTGGAAGGCCGCACAGCTCGGCCGATGTAGCGATGGCCGGTAGGCGGGATTCGTGTTTTCCCGGACGAATATCGACGGGATGGTTGCGTTCCCGGATGAAATTTGGCGGAGAACCAGCTGCTTGCCTTCCACCTACGCCCGTGTGTCACTGGTCCCCAGACCAAACACCCACGTTGAATGGGTTAACGGACCTGTTCAACGTGTATTCTTAGTCTAAGTTGCACTCACAAAATTTTGGAATAATAAAGCTTACCTTAATTCAGACCAATTCTAGTTCAAAACTATCACAATCCAAGTCACGAACGCGCATCAAAACTCTAAGCAAGCTTGTTTTAAAGTTACTACTCGCGCTTCTATAAACCTCTCGAATTCCTCGAAATAACACCTTCACTCAAGTACGGTCTCCACCAAATTGATCGAGAAATGGAATCTCAAACTGTACTGCGCCTTCAGCCCAGTACAGAATTGTTTGATGTACGATCTGATTGGCTACAAAATTGTTTCCGGTTCAAGCTATTGTTTTATTCTAATTAGGATACTGAATTTTGATTGGCTAGGAAGGTGTATCCACTTTTAATTAATCTTGTATCAGTTGGAATGAGTGGGTTGGTATACGCCTAAATTTATATATGTTTATAGACGGTTAAGGTCTGTTGGACTAATTATAGTTTTGCTACTCAGCGATAGGGTTTTTTACAAACATTATTTACATGACGGACAGTGGGCTTGGGTATTAAAATTGCATGCGCAAATATCGATTGGTTTCAAGACCGATTTTAATTTTTTTTTTATACATGTAACAACATGAATTGTTACAACTTCTATTTGACGCAGTTTTTGTCAGGGCACGGATGCTTCCGGAAGTACCTAAATCGGTTTGGACACGCTTCGTCACCCATTTGCCCGGAGTGTGTGAACGTACAAGAGACGCCGGAACATGTAGTCTTCGAATACCCTAGATTCGAAGAAGTCCGAAGCGGTATGCCTGGTGTGACAGTGGACAATATCGTCGAAGAGATGTGCCGCGACGAGCGTATCTGGCACGCTGTCAACAGAGTGGTTACGAGTATACTCTCCGAGCTGCAGAGGAAGTGGCGAAGGGACCAACAAAGTAACGACACTGGCTAGAACGCCGCCGGAAAACCACATATCGGGTTTCGGGAGAAATTCCGCCGCTGGGGAACTCTCCGACGGTGTAGACTAAGTCCATCGCCGGGGACCAGTTGAGTAGTACGCGATATAGCACTAGGTTAGGGTCATCGGGGAGCCAGTGAACCGGACATCAGGCTTCTCCGGAATCGCCGGACCGACCTCGACACCTACCGGGTAGCTCGTGAGCAGGCTAGATTCACCGTCGGGGATTAGACCGAGTAGACCGTGTCGAATAGCCAGTAGTAGGTCGTTGGGGCGCCAGTGAACCGGAAGCTACGCTCCACCCGGAATCGCTGGATGGACCTCAGCACCTACTGGCTGGCCCGTTGAGTAGGCTAGCTCCACCGCCGGGGACTAGACCGAGTCGACGAAGCGGGAAGCTAAATGGCTCACAAAAAGATACATCGGGTCGGGAGCAACCTACCGCCGGGGAATTTACGGTAGGGTAGATTCGCCACCGTAGACTACCCGTCAGAATCGTTACGAAAAGAAGAGCTAATTGGCTCACGAGACAAACACCGGTAGAGAGAGAAATTCCGTTGTCGGGGAACTCTCAGTCGGAGTAGGATAATATCCGAGTTCATCTCGATAAAGCTGGAAGCTAAATGGCTCAAGGAAGCGGGTATCGGTGTCGGGGGAAATTCCTCCGTCGGGGAACTATCGGTCGGAGGAGTGTGAGTTCATCATTGGGGACTATGCAAGTAGATCGTGATAAGGCCGGAGCTGAATGACTCACGGAAACACGAGCTAAATGGCTCAATGTATCAGCACCTAAGCCGCTCACGGGGACGAGAGCTTAACGGCGACGTAGATAGATGGAGACAACAAGCAAGAAAAGAGTCGAGAGTTAAATCAAAGCTCATAGGTCGAGTCACTCCATGAACCAAGCGAGGCTCTGAGATGGAGCAGAAGAAAGAGGTGCGACGGAAGCACAACGAATCCACCCACGAAGTAATACGATGACTGATTGATTGCCAATACACTACAGGCCAGGCTTTTGAAGCTTTTTAAACCTAACTACAAACTACAAGGGGCAGCCCTATGGGGTTGCACGAACTGTAGACGTAGGACTATACTACTTAATGTAAAATATTTATTTTCTTAGTACTTAGTGTGTGGGAAAAACACCCGGGCCGGTGAAGAAAAATCAAATTTTAGACAATATAATCACATCTCATGTATAGAACAAGCTTTCTAGTTGCTCTCAAACAGATCCTAAAAGTTCAAACACCCATGGATAACCCCAAGTTTGTGCATGTGTTTCGATGCCCCAGGATTGTAAAATGGTTAATATTATGTCATGAAAATTTAATTCTTCCGTGACAATTTTTTTTTTGCCTGCAAAATGCCATGTGTGTATGCAAACCTCATGATTTGTTGGGATATTAGCATTTATCGGAAAATGCTTTCCAACGCTGCGCATTGCATACATACAGGACATTTTGCAAGTCACCAGAAGCTGTTCATTTTACTCACTCGCTATAAACATGTCTCAGTTTTGGACATGTTTAGAAATCAAGAATCATGTTTGAAAAAATGTGTTTATGACGAAGTATTTTTACCATATATGTACAAAACATGTCTAACAAGAAACATAAGGTGATTGTAATATCTCATTCACTTATTAGTTAGAAATTAATGACTTTGCTTAACGTGTTCATTTTACCACCAGTTCCCCTACCTACCAACACATTCGCCACAAACACCAAGCGTACAATGCAAAATGAGTCAACGCTGATGATGATGGGTAGAGCGAAAGAGACAACTAGTACCACCACGACACTATTAGCGCGTTTCACCAAAATTCCACGCGGCCTTTCCCGATTGAAAGGAATGGCCGCGCTTAGCCCATCTGTCATAATATCGTGATTTTGCATAGCGAAAGGCTGAATGATTTTGTTCCAAAAAACAGCCCTGCGTTATGCAACACTTTGTGCAGGTTGATTATACCAGTTGCAAGTGGGGCCAAATTCACCAAGTTCCGTAAAATTTCTTTTAAATTACAGAATTGAATTGCTTAGATGAGCTAAACTAATTAATCAAATCCTGTTTTAAAAACTGTCCTTGCGTTTAAACCAAAATGGGAAGCTTATTACTACCACTACATTACTTAATTTCAAGCGCAAATAGCAAATACATGTGCTAGTTAAACCAAAAATTTACAGCGGCATTTAGGAAGCAGTTGGAGCGGTCGCCTGTTGGACGACACAGGGTAGCGTCCCTCCACAGCCAGTGTAACGGACTTCTAGCTCAGCTACACTGGCTGTAAAAAACACAGCGCAGTGGTCTGCTTCGCCAGCCGTTCAACAGGGAACTGAGCGTGTCTGGCCAAGTCCGTTTTTTAAATAGTCGATGATGACGTCATTCATAAAAGCGTTGCGCGCTAGGTACACCAATCCGTCGTACAGGGCTTGGGAAGCGCTATCTTCTGTGTGCTAATGCGCGATATTTTGACAAGGTTGTATATTATTTAATTTTTTAATGCTATGATATCAAAAATCGTTCGGTTTATCTATTGGAATCTATTCTTAGAAGTATTTCGGGGCGATTTGTGCAAAAAAATTGAAAATTTATCGTGAGATGGCTGAATTATATGCGTTTAAAATTGGACCACTTTTCGTTACATACCATTTTTGTAGAATTTGCAGAGTGCACCCACATATCGAAAACAAAGACGCGTAGTCCTACGTCAAAAAAAAAAACACACACACACACAAACACACATTGTCCCAATTTGTCGAGTCGATTGGTATATAAGACTCGGCCTCGGAAAAAGATTTCAAAGTTTGAGCGAATCCTATACATTTCTTTTGTAACAAATGTAAAACGTGGAATAAATTAATAACTTTTAGTAGTTACGTTTTAGAAGTATACTATCTTCGGCAAAGTTTATGTTTGGTATCTAGGCCTTCATGTTCGCAACTCGGCCGCTAGATTGGCGCTACTACAGCTCCATCCAGCCTAATTTTTGTTTGAAGTAGCATCATTGGGCTTGCTAGCAACTAACTAAGACATACTGGCTTGCGGTAACTTGCGGTATCTCATATGCGACACTCTAAATGTAAAAATGATCATCTCAGAAAAAATACTAAAGCCAAATAAACATCCTTTTAGAACCACGAGCATTGTTTTCCTTTCGTTTGCACCTCTTAGCCAACATTTATTTATTTATTTATTTCGTCAATCGATGTAGACTACAGATTTTCTCAATTACTAATGTGTATGTTTCGTGTAGTATGAAGCAATTTCGGCTTTTACAGATTCATCCTCTTACGCGTTAGAATTTCTTTTGTGTATAAAATATTGTTTTAGTTTTTGTTTAGACATTGTAAAATCAATTGAGTCGCAATAGTAATTATAAATAGACATCATTCGATTTATGGGGCTATATTTTGCATAGTTTGTGCGAAAAGGAGTTATTGAAAATATACTTCGATTTCGTAGCTGTCGTGAAGGAGCATAAAGGTCAATTTGGATAAAATTTCAGCTGAATCGATACGATGCGAAACGATATTATTAATGAATGATAGCACTGCAAATTCGCGACGCTTCTTTAATGTTTGAATATTGATAAGCAAGCAGCGTGCTTCATAAGATGGCCGAGGGAATGCTGTCCATCCTAATTTACGAAGGGCAAATAATAAAAACTGTTTTTGTACCGATTCTATTCGTTCTTCATGTCTGCTTGAAAAAGGGCACCAAATAATACTGAAATATTCCAATATCGACCTGACATATGCAATATATAATGTTTTTTACATTTCTTATAAAAGAAATGTATAGTTCGCTCAAACTTTTAAGGTTTCTTCCGAGGCCCGGAGGGCCGAGTCTTATATACCAATCGACTCAGCTCGACGATTTGGGACAATGTCTGTGTGTGTATGTAACGGACAAACTCTCATTCGTGTTTCTGAGCTATGGCTGAACCGATCTTATCCAAACCAATTTTAAATGAAAGACCTATCAAACAGTAAGAACGCAATTAATTTGTTTTTGATTCTGATGTTTAGTTTCCAAGATATGAATGTTTGAATGTGTAAAAATGGCGTTTTCGCAGTTTTTTTTAAATTATCTGCTGAAATTGACAACATATATTAACACTTTATATATATTTTAGGCAGCTTATACGAATACCTTTCGAACAAGCTCTAGATTGTTGAAATCTAACTATTATCAAAAGAAATATTTAACATAAAATGCGGACGAAAGATTTTTATCATTTCCCATTGCCAGAAATATGTCCAAAAACGCTTTTAATCCACCTAACAGTGCGATGAGACATTTTTACATTTCTTATAAAAGAAATGTATAGAATTCGCTCAAACTGTCAAGATTTTCTCCGAGGCCCGGAGGGCCGAGTCTTATATACCAATCGACTCAGCTCGACGATTTGGGACAATGTCTGTGTGTGTGTGTGTCTGTGTGTGTGTGTATGTAACGGACAAATTCTCATTCGTGTTTCTCAGCAATGGCTGAACCGATCTTATTCAAACTAATTTTAAATGAAAGAACTAAAAAACAGTATGAACGCTATTAATTTGTTTTTGATTATGATGTTTAGTTTCCAAGATATGAATGTTTGAATGCGTAAAAATGGCGTTTTTGCAGTTTTTTTGAATTATCTGCCGAAATTGACAACATAGATTAACAACTTATATGTTTTTAAACAGCTTTAACGAATACCTTTCGAACAAGCTATAGATTGTTGAAATCGGACTATTATCAAAAGAGATATTTAACATTGAATGCGGACGAAAGATTTTTATCATTTCCCATTGCCAGAAATATGACCAAAACATGTAATCTATTTTTAACGCCAAAACGGCTTATTTTGTGTCAATAGTATCTTCGGTGAATTTAATGGAGGCAATATGCCCTTTCTTTTGGTATTGTGCTTTTGCTGATTTATCCCCCTATAGTGAGATATTTAAACAAATTTTCTTGGAAGTGATTATATCGAAATGATGCCTTCAGCAAATTTGTAGCTCTTACTTTTGCGAATAACTTTACTGAAGACTTCAATTATCTATTTTGAATATTTTAAAAGTTATGGCTTGTTGTTTGTGGATTACTCTTTGTCGCCAATTTATTGTTCAATATAGTAATAATCAATTGAAATAAGCCAAACATTATTTCGATAAAACGAATTTTGTATTTCATTTTTCTATCTACAACCGCTAGAAATAATCACCGAACACTTTCAAGTTGTCTGGAAGGAATTTGATAACTTATCAGTGCAAAAATGTTCATTTGTGCGAACCTTCTGACAGCAATTTTTCTAACTTATAACCATCGGATCGATCTGAAACATATCGAAAAATGAAGAGCTAATTAAATAACTCCAAGCAACGGCGTAGCCAAGAGAAGGTTTAGGGGTTGTTAACACCATACAACCCACCCCCCCCCCCCCCACCACACCCAATAAAAAATATTGGATTGAAGTTGAAAATTTATTGATGCTGACTGATTTAATTCAATATTACAATAACAATTATCTGATCCGTACATTGTTATCTTGTTGTTGTAAACATCATGAGAACTTTGGATAAATTGTCGGAATGGGGTCCTGATATGTAACTGATCTATTGGTCTTGATTTCACAGTTGTCTAATTGCATCAATATCAAAATCCTGCCTGAAAACATTCCAATAGAAAATTCCAGAGTTCTGTAATCAATCATAATCCTCAGATTTCTTTTCAAATTGAGCTCGTTTTTGTAGAGATGTACTGTAATAAGGGTCTTTATTTAATAGGAAGCGAAGTTAAAATTGATTTAATGTCTATGAAACATAGAACTGCGCACCAAAAAAATGCATAACTTTCAACATTTGCTAAAAATGTTTTTGCCTTTCTCATTCACTCTAAAATTCGTCAATCTAATCCCGACCGGGAGGGCCGAGTGTCATATGCCAATCGACTCAGATCGGAAAATGTCTGTGTGTATGTATGTGTGTGTATGTGTGTATGTGGAAAATAATGTGACCTCTGTTAATCAGAGATGGCTGGATCGATTTGCACAAAGTTAGTCCAAAATGAAAGGTACAACCTTCCCATCGGCTGCAATTGATTTTTTTATTGATTGGACTTCCGGTTCCGGAGTTACGAGTTGAAGAGTGCAATCACACAGCAAATTCACATATAATCTGAAATGAAAATTTTTCAAAATCAGATTTGTATTTTTGATGCCAAATGACTTTATAATGCATGAAACATCGAGATTTGATGTAAACTCGAAAAAAAATAATGCTTGACAAAAATTGATTTTTTTGGACTTTGGTACATTTTTGTCTTTCTCATATAGAAAGGTTATGCAATCACTCTAAAAATCGTCAATGATACCGGCTCGGAGGGAGTATGCAGTGAATGGTTGCTACTTTAAAATTGAAACTAGTTTAAAATTTCGTAACAAGTTGAAAATTTTCGGCAGGACCCGGACCTCCCGGATCTTACTATGTGATACTGAAACATCGCTTGAAACCAGCGGCGATCAAGCGATGTTTCAGTATCACATAGTATCTCAAGATCGTGGCTGTCGATCCATTGTACGTATGTACAAATCGTACTGAACATGTATTATTCATTTCCACCATTGTATTGAACATAACCAGCCATGGAATCGTAGTCTGGACAAATCAGAAAAGCACAATTGCACCACTAGGTGGATTAAAACAGGTTTTTATTTTGGGAATGCGTCGAGTTGAGACGGAAACGTAATATGATTAAGATCGAGGATAACACTTTCCGAATGTAGAGAGAAATTTATGAGAAATGACGATTTCCATTCGACTCAAGCAGGTCCTGATCGATTTTGATGAGAATTTGATTTTTGTTGTATGACCAATTATATGTATAGGTCAAATGTTCAAAAACAGTAATTTAAGGTCAAGATAACATCATTTTGAAACCGCCAATTTTAGAGGTTTAGTATCTTCGATGAGTTTTACAAACGTTAAACAGCGCATCATTTGATAAAATAATTTTGGCGGTATATCGTCCAAAAAGTATTTATGGTGAATTTTCTCAGGTTAATATTCATGACTACAATAAAGTCTCAACAAATTCGTTAAAAACACGAACGCTGTTACTATTTTCTGAAAAATTAATTCTGCATAATTTTAAAACTTCAAAAATTACGGTTTCGGAATTATGCCGTTTGGACAGTAAGATCGATTTTCACCAAACCCCCACCAATTGTAAAAATGGGTTTGTAAAAAAACGTAAGGGCGATACTTCAATGCTGATAGGTGGGACCGAAAAAGTAAACAATCGTCAAAGGGGCGATACTATCATTTTGTCAATTTCAATAGCAAACACAAATTTTATTTTTATAATTTCAAATACTTCATGAAGTTTTGGGTTTCGATCACTGAATCATGCAATCTAGGATGTAAAAAACACAATAGTTCTTAAATAGGAAATAAAACCAAGTCTGGAAATATTCACTATTGATTTTCTTTAAATGGTGTCACTGCTAGTATCGCTTTTTTCCAGAAAAAGCGTTGATTTTTATGTCTCAGTCGCGTTGGAAATTTGAGTAAAGTATAAACTTCATTTCTATTCAAAAAAAAAATTCGTTTTTTTGCCTCAGTACAATATACATGTATAGGTCAAAAATCCTCTTTAGGAAAATTCAGTTTTCCCACCAGAATGCATTGATTGAGGAATTTAGATATTTTATTAACAGAGCATTAGCAATAATTCGTTTGTATGGCTATTTTAAGGGCCATTTTTTCGCTTTCCCATTGATTTGGTTTGAGATTTATAGCACTGATGTTGTCCTATGCTGATTTGAGCGATTCTCTATGTCCTGCCACAATCCCATGTAGTATGTGTTATCAAAAACATCGCGAAGCATCAAGTTCTAAATGTTCTCAAACGATATAATATCCGAAGAGAGTGATAAGAGTTATAAGAAATGTCTCATCACACTGTTAGGTGGATTAAAAGCGTTTTTATAACTCTTATCACTCTCTTCGGATATTATATCGTTTGAGAACATTTAGAACTTGATGCTTCGCGATGTTTTTGATAACACATACTACATGGGATAGTGGCAGGACTCAGAGAATCGCTCAAATCAGCATAGAACAACATCAGTGCTAGAAATCTCAAACTAAATCAATGGGAAAGCGAAAAAATGGCCCATAAAATAGACATACAAACGAATTATTGCTAATGCTCTGTTAATAAAATACTTAAATTCCTCAATCAATGCATTGTGGTGGGAAAACTGAATTTTCCTAAAAGGGTTATATATTGAGCCAAAAAAATCGATTTTTTTTTAATCGATTTGAAGTTTATACTTTACTCAAATTTCCAACGCGACTGAGAACTAAGAAATCAACACTTTTTCTTGAGAAAATCGATACTAGCATTGACACCATTCACAGAAAATCAATAGTGAATATTTCCAGACTTGGTTTTATTACCTATTTAAGAACTATTGTGTTTTTTACATCCTAGATTGCATGATTCAGTGATCGAAACCAAAAACTTTATAAAGTATTTGAAATTATTAAATTAAAATTTGTTTTTGCTATTGAAATTGACAAAATGATAGTATCGCCCCTTTGGCGATTGTTTACTTTTTCGGTCCCACCTATCAGCATTGAAGTATCGCCTTTACGTTTTTTTTACAATAACTACCGTTTTACACCACAGATTTCGTCCGGGTTTTTTCAATAGCGATCATTGTTACTATTTACAGCTCATAATCCTAAAAAACACGAAAATAACAGTTTCGCCTCTAAACTGCTACTATTGCCTCCATTATATTCTCCGTAGATACTTTTGACCTAAAATAAGCCGTTTTGGCGTTAATAATAGATTACATGTTTTTGGTCATATTTCGGGCAATGGGAAATGATACAAATCTTTCGTCCGCATTTAATCTTAAATATCTCTTTTGATAATAGTCCGATTTCAACAAGCTATAGCTTGTTCGAATGGTAGTCGTATAAGCTGCCTAAAATATATAAATTCTTAATCTATGTTGTCAATTTCAGCAGATAATTTAAAAAAAAAACGCCATTTTTACACATTCAAACATTCATAACTGGAAACTAAACAACAGAATCAAAAACAAATTAATAGCGTTCTTACTGTTTTTTAGTTCTTTCATTTAAAATTGGTTTGGATAATATCGGTTCAGCCATTGCTGAGAAACACGAATGAGAGTTTGTCCGTTACATACACACAGACACACACACACACACACACACACACACACACACACACACACACACGGAAAGAATCTTGAAAATTTGAGCGAATTCTATACATTTCTTTTATAAGAAATGTAAAAAGGAGTTTTAACAAAATATTCATACCAACAGCTATTCACCATGAGCGGTGATAATGTGAAAAACCGATTTAATCCACCGAGCAGTGAGATGAGACATTTCTTACACATATCACTGTTGGATCATTCATTAGTTTGCAAAACTCATGCGAAGTAGTAAAACAAAATTATAAAATACACGATCAAATTATATTAGCTTAATTAATGAAAATTTAGACTATATTTAGAAATAATTATAAGATTAATAGAATGAATTGACTCAAACTAACAAATTGAATGAAATAAATAAATGGAATGACTGAACCTGAAATGAATAAAATTAAAGACATGAACAAAATGAATTAAATGAATCAAATGAATCAAATGAATCAAATGAATCAAATGAATCAAATGCATCAAATGAATCAAATGAATCAAATGAACCAAATGAATCTAATGAATCAAATGAATCAAATGAATCAAATGAATCAAATGAATCAAATGAATCAAATAAATCGAATAAATCAAATGAATCAAATAAATTAAATGAATCAAATGAATAAAATTAATCAAATGAATCAAATGAATCAAATGAATCAAATGAATCAAATGAATCAAATGAATCAAATAAATCAAATGAATCAAATGAATCAAATGAATCAAATGAATCAAATGAATCAAATGAATCAAATGAATCAAATGAATCAAATGAATCAAATGAATCAAATGAATCAAATGAATCAAATGAATCAAATGAATCAAATGAATCAAATGAATCAAATGAATCAAATGAATCAAATGAATCAAATGAATCAAATGAATCAAATGAATCAAATGGATCAAATGAATCAAATAAATCAAGTGAAGCAATTGAATCAAATGAATTAAATGAATCAATTAAAATTTAAGGGTTCAAATGAATAAAATGAATGCAATGAACAAAGAAAATAAAATGAATAAAAAATAAATTAAATAAATAAATGAAACAAACGAACAAAATAAAGTGATTTGATAAAATGAATAAAAAAGAAGAAAATGCATTGATTGAAATGATAAATTAATCGATGTTGTAAGGTTATAAATTAATAGAAAAAATAAATTGTGTCAAAAGAATTATTTGGAGGAAATAAATAAAACTGAAAAAATAGTCAGGTTAATAAAATGTTCTTCACTTTAAACAAAATGTATGAACTGGAAACATGAATAGAATGCATTGAATGAAAACAGTGAATAAAATAAGTGAAATGAATGATATGACTAAAATGCACAAAATGAATAAACTGATCAGAGTGAATCCAAATGATGAAACGAATAAAGTAGATCAAATGAACGCAGATGAACAAAACTAATAAAATGATGCTGAATGAAACAATTAATTAAAGTGCAATGATCATTTATAGTTAAAGTAAAAAAACATTTTTGAAAAAAATAAGAAAATAGATAATCCAGATTGTACGAATTTGAGAACCATTGCATCAGAAAGTTATGAAATGATTTTGAAAATTTTATCTTCCGCGAAAAGTCTAATTAATATGCAATGGGATTTCTAGGGCTTTTATCCTTTTTTTGTTTTAGTCTTTTCGTTTTCACGCTTCTTTACTTGACGGCGTCGTTTTAAGATTATTTAGTGTTTCAACATTATTGATAGACCTTAATTAGTTCAGGAACCTGGAACGTTCAATTTGCTTTGGAAATCAAAGTTTACTTTTTGGTCATATATTCCCGAATAGAATTTGCTGGTCCAGTAACTTAACGCGCAATTGAATATAGTAAAGTGAGACAAGGTCACGTGACACATTCTTTCGTGACGTTTACAACGATTTGACGAATCATCATTCGACAAATATGTCATAACTTTATCAAATGAACGCCTACATCAAAACTTATTACAGATTCAGAAAGTAGACAAAATCTCACGAAAGTCCTTTGAACAGAAAGCAAAAGATGGAGAATGCGATTCGTAAAAGAGACAAGTAGATATTTCAAAGTTTTCATTTAAATTAAAATAAACAGTGTGAAGTGTCTAGGCTATGTCGATAGCATAAAAGGCGTGCATTCAGTTGATTATAATGCAGTCTCTTTCCAGTCATCCTTATAGCTTGCATATTGTTTCGTTCGGAATTCTCGTTCAGGAAATATGGATAAATAAGCCCTGTACAATCCAATACTGTGAAAAAGAAATAGTTCAAACTGTCAGGATGGCAAAAATGTAGTCAGATCAACTATCTGTCCAATGCATAAACTCTGATTGTAATCCTCGCTAATTTACTTGTACAATATGGAAAACTCGAACGAAACGTGTGCTGAATTATCCAATACCTCATTACTAATTGTACTCAGTGTAGAACAGATATGGACGACGATTAGTTAGAAGACACCTTGTACTTGTATCACCCATTGAGAGTGGGGACTTTGGGAGACTTCTTTTCCTGGATCTAATTCGTGGATATTTTTGGGCTTTGATCCGTTATTTTTTCATGAAAGTTCATACCAATACAATGTATGTGCATTTTCAATAATATCACAAAGAGGTGTTCTTAGTTTTCACATGACATATTTGAGCATATGTTTTATTCAAAATTCAATAGAGATACGAAGAGTTGAAATATCGCACGTGGAACGTCCCACCTCCCAGTTAAGCCACATATTTTTCTGAGATAGCCATGAATTTCCTTTATTATAGTGTTTATACAAGCTTTGAATAGAACAGAAATAAATTTGAGTTGATGTAGTTTTCGATGGTCACCTGTCTACCCATAGTGCAACGTTTCGAAATACCAATTTCACTTTGAAAATAGTTATAGTTTTCCCATAAGGCAAATATTTTGCATATTTTCTCGGACTACAAATATTTTATTTGACATGTAGGATGCATTATTAGACTTGTTTCCGCGAGTCTCATGTACACTAAAATGCAAAGAAAATAATGGGGTAATAGACAAAAAATAGTTTTGTTTTCTCAAACCTTCACAATTACATCGCACACATGAAATTAGCTTGAATATTAATAAAGATTAGCAGAGAATCTTATCACACAACTTAGAAATGGATAGAGAAATAGCAAGATAGATGTGAGTCGTGACAGTTGCCACCAACATGAAGAAAGAGAGACAGAGAAAGAGAGGGAGAGAAAGAGAAAGAGAGAGTGAGATATAGATGGGGAGGGCATGTGAGGCCATGCCAGACCTTATTTTTATAGGTATATTATGCGATATATTGATTCCTTACATCCCTATTATAAATAATGTACGTAGTAATTTTTGTGCCATAACCAATATAATCTAAACTTTGTAAAGAGCTAAATTTTTGCTAGAGTTTTGGGATTCAAAAATACAGTTTCTTTCGGTGATGCCACGAGTATAATTGTATGAGAACTCTTATCTCACTACTAGGTGAATTACTTGATGATCTCTATAGTTATATACCATCCAATATTTACTTTACGATTGAACGCAACGCCTAATCCAAGGGATAAATACATGGACTCTAGAAAAAAATCACTATGAACGCATTATTTTGTTTTTGAAGTAAACTTACATATTGATTTTTGAGAAATAGTTCAATTATTATATAGGTAATTCACAAAATGTTTTCAAAACCGAATTCCTTGAATCACGTAGATGTGTTTTCATACCCCGATGTTCAAAATCGCTTTAGTTTTGCGCCTAAAACACCAGTAAAGCAATACTCTATATGAAGCGGTCTCCTTTTTACATTTCTTATAAAAGAAATGTATAGAATTCGCTCAAACTTTCAAGATTTTTTCCGAGGCCCGGAGGGCCGAGTCTTATATACCAATCGACTCAGCTCGACGATTTGGGACAATGTCTGTGTGTGTGTCTGTGTGTGTATGTAACGGACAAATTCTCATTCGTGTTTCTCAGCAATGGCTGAACCGATCTTATCCAAACCAATTTTAATTTTAATTTAAGAACTAAAAAACAGTATGAACGCTATTAATTTGTTTTTGATTCTGATGTTTAGTTTCCAAGATATGTTTTTAATGCACAGTACAACCCTCTAGCACATAATAACATACGGTTTACTACAGGCATTCGTATGTATACCACTAGGCAAGCCAATAATTTACAACGCACCAGGGCTTTCAGCAACCTTGGTCAGAAACGCATTTCCTTTGCCGGGCCAACGATTTTCAATCAGCTTCCTACTGAGTTAAGACAGATAACAAATCGCATCCATTTTGAAACAAGCTTAAAACGTTATTTGAAAAATAAAATTAGTGTGTTTTTAATATGATCTTAACATGAACTGCATAAACTTGATGTTCCCCCAAAAAGCTTTCTTTCTTTTCCTTTTCCATTTTCTTAGAATGTTAATATTAAATTTAAATTTAGTTTAAATAGTTTAGTTTAAAATCCGAATCTATTTAATATTAATACTACAGCGGGCCCCTTAAAAGGAATTAGCGTTCCACTGGGTGCTCTTTGTAGCTATTATTTGTACATTATACTGTAATGTTTGTGCCGGTTACTTTCACGTGTTAATTTTGTCTATTTTTTCGTTCTCAGCGTCTTCGCGAATACATTTTTTCAATTTTTGTGCTGACCTTTTTTTTGCACGCTGAGAACTGATGTGTCCACTACCAGGGGGCTCTCTTTGCGAGCCTTTTGGTGTGGGGGTGAGAGGCGGGCAATTAAAAAAAAAAATATGAATGTTTGAATGTGTAAAAATGGCGTGTTTTGCAGTTTTTTTGGATTATCTGCCGAAATTGGCAACATAGATTAACAATTTATATGTTTTTAGACAGCTTTAACGAATACCTTTCGAACAAGCTATAGATTGTTGAAATCGGACTATTATCAAAAGAGATATTTAACATTAAATGCGGACGAAAGATTTTTATGATTTCCCATTGCCAGAAATATGACCAAAAACATGTAATCTATTATTAACGCCAAAACGGCTTATTTTAGGTCAATAGTATCTTTGGAGAATTTAATGGAGGTAATATCCCCTTTCTTTTGGTATTGTGCTTTTGCTGATTAATCCCCCTATGAGTGAGATATTTTCACAAATTTTCTTGGAAGTGATTATATCGAAATGATGTCTTCAGCAAATTTGTAGCTCTTACTTTTGCGAATAACTTTACTAAAGACTTTAAATATCTATTTTGAATACTTTAAAAGTTATGGCTTGTTGTTTGTTGATTACTCTTTGTCGCCTATTTATTGTTCAATATAGTAATAATCCATTGAAATAAGCTAAACATTATTTCGATAAAACGAATTTTGTATTTCATTTTACTATCTACAACCGCTAGAAATAATCACCGAACACTTCCAAGTTGTCTGGACGGAACTTGTTAACTTATCAGTACAAAAATGTTCATTTGTGCGGACCTTCTGACTGCAATTCGATCTAAAACATATCGGAAAATAAATAGCGAAATAAATAATTCCGAGCAACGGCGTAGCCAAGAGAAGGTTTTGGGGTTTAACACAATACAACCCCCCCACACCCCCCCACCACACACACCCCCACCACCACACCAAAAAAAAAATTGATTGAAGTTGAAAATTTATTGATGCAGATCATGAGGACTTTTGATAAATTGTCGGAATGGTTCCTGATATGTAACTGATCTATTGGTCTTGATTTCACAGTTGTCTAATTGCATCAATATCAAATTCCTGCCTGAAAACATTCCAAAAGAAAATTCCACAGTTCTGTAATCAATCATAATCCTCAGATTTATTTTCAAATTGATCTCGTTTTTGTAGAGATATACTGTAATAAGGGTCTTTATTTAATAGGAAGCGAAGTTAAAATTGATTTAATGTCTATGAAACATAGAACTGCTCACCAAAAAAATGCATAACTTTCAACATTTGCTAAAAAAGTTTTTGCCTTTCTCATTCACTCTAAAATTCGTCAATCTAATCCCGACCCGGAGGGCCGAGTGTCATATGCCAATCGACTGAGTTCGTCGAGATCGGAAAATGTCTGTGTGTATGTATGTGTGTGTATGTGTGAATGTGGACAAAATGTGACCTCTGTTTCTCAGAGATGACTGGACCGATTTGCACAAAGTTAGTCTCAAATGAAAGGTACAACCTTCCCATCGGCTGCTATTGAATCTTTTATTGATTGGACTTCCGGTTCCGGAGCTACGAGTTGAAGAGTGCAATCACACAGCAAATTCCCATATAAACTGAAATGAAAAATTTTCAAAATCAAATTTGTATTTTTGATGCCAAATGACTTTAAAATGCATGAAACATTGAGATGTTTGACAAAAATTGACTTTTTTGGACTTTGGTACATTTTTGCCTTTCTCATATAGAAAGGTTATGCAATCACTCTAAAAATCGTCAATCATACCGGCCCGGAGGGAGTATGCAGTGAGGGGTTGCTACTTTAAAATTAAAACTAGTTTAAAATTTCTTAGTTGAAAATTTTTCGGCAGGAGCTGGATCTCCCGGATCTTTCTCCACGATCCGCCGCTGGTTTCAGTATCACATAGTATCTCAAGATCGTGGCTGTCGATCCATTGTATGTATGTGTAAATCGTACTGAACATGTAATATTCATTTCCACCATTGTATTGAACATAACCAGCCATGGAATCGTAGTCTGGACAAATGAGAAAAGCACAATTGCACTACTAGGTGGATTAAAACAGGTTTTTATTTTGGGAATGCGTCGAGTTGAGACGAAAACGTAATATGATTAATAACAGTTAACAGCAAGCTTCCGTGCTGATCGGTCGATTTGTACTCAGACGTGTCTAAAATCGAAGTTTGCTCGCGAACAATATCATACGTTTTTTGATTTTATCATCGGTGTCCGAAGCACTGTGCGTTTGTCGCAGCGGTGCTATTCCACGATGCGAGAAAATACATTCCGCGTGGACTACTCGCAATTTCTGAAGCATCCCTCCCACGATGTGATTCTGAAACTCGTCGGGAAGAGGATCGTAGAAGAACACGACAGCAAACACGAGTTCGTTCTCGAAGGAAAAGTGTACAAGTTACGGATAACGATGGAGGATGGCGGTGTGGAGGTGCAAATTTTTGACCTTCCCGAAGACATCACCAACGAACAAGTCTCTACCTTCCTCGCCGAATATGGTGAAGTGCTCAACGTTCGAGACCTCCTGTGGGATAATCGCTACGGTGCTTTTGAAGGTGTGAAGACCGGTGTTCGTGTCGCTCGGATGGTGGTGAAGAAGAACATCCCTTCTCTCGTCACTATTCAGGGAGAAGAAACTGCCGTTGCATACAAGGGACAGCGGCAAACATGTCTACACTGCCACGAATTCGCACACATCGGCATCCCTTGTGTGCAAAATAAAAAACTGCTCGTGCAGAAACTCTCAGCAGACCAATCATATGCAAACGTGACGAAAATGTCCGTACAACAGAAAAAACCGGTAAAGCCGAACAAGCCCATGCCGAAACCGGCCGATTTACCACAACCATCGGGGTCAAAGCCCTCGTCACAAGATTCGATGGCACTCGGTCAACATGCTCCAAAGGCCCGAGAAACCATCGAGACACGATCTGCAATGGCACAACAGAAAAGCACCATGGCTCCCCCCGCGGCACCAGGTTTCACTCCTCAAAAACCTTCAGTGGGCATAAGCCCGACCGGGTACGTTGTCACACAGCGCAAAGTTGATGGTAACGAGACGGACTGCTCGCAAGCATCTCAAAACTCGGCATCTAGCCGACGCTCACGAAGACTACCGCCGGGCAAGAAAATGCGGCATGGCGAAGAAGACTTTACCTCCACCACCGAACAAGCACGCGTCCAGATTTCAGATGAGTAAATGTAAAAATGGTGGACTACGTCAGCTGTAATATAGGAATCATAAACATCAACACGATCACCAACACACAACTTAACGCTCTCCGCACATTCGTTCGCTCGACGGATCTCGACATCGTGTTTCTTCAAGAGGTTGAAAACGAACAACTCACTATTCCCGGCTACAACGTCGTCTGCAACGTTGACCATGCTAGGAGAGGAACAGCAATTGCTCTAAAAGAACACATTAAATTCTCGCACATAGAGAAGAGCCTGAATGGGAGATTGCTCGCCCTCCGTGTAAACAATATAACACTGTGCAATATATATGCCCCGTCGGGTACGGCCCAACGTGCCGAGCGTGAGCGATTTTTTAATACAACAATCGCCTACTACCTTCGTCACCGCACCGAACACACCATCTTAGCGGGGGATTTTAACTGCGTACTGCGGTTATGTAATGCGACGGGAAACAACTCTAGCCCTGCTCTACAAGCCACCGTTCAACAATTGCACCTTCACGATGTCTGGCAGCATCTCCGATCACGCGAGATCGAATATACGTATATTACGCACAACGCTTCCTCCCGGCTCGATCGTATGTATGTGAGCGCAGGCCTCCGAAATCAGCTGAGATCGACAGCGGTTTATGTCTGCTGTTTTTCGGACCATAAAGCCGTCACTGTGAGAATTTGTCTTCCTCTCTCGGACAGACCGCATGGTCGTGGCTTCTGGTCACTCCGTCCCCATCTTCTAACCGCTGAGAACTTCAACGAGTTTCAAATACAGTGGCAATACTGGACTCGTCAGCGCCGAAACTTCCCTTCGTGGATGGAGTGGTGGTTGTCGTGTGGCAAGCCAAAAATAAAATCTTTTTTTCGATGGAAATCAAAAATTGCTTTCGATGATTTCTATCGTCAACAACAGCGGCTTTACGGCTTACTACGCCAGGCATACGACAACTACCAAAACAACCGTTCGATGCTCACCACCATCAATCGACTGAAGGCTGAGATGCTCACACACCAGCGTAAATTCTCTGAGATGTTTATACGAATCAACGAAACACATGTGGCGGGAGAACCTCTCTCGACGTACCAGCTAGGGGAACGAGTGAGACGGAAAACAACTATCGAGCACCTACGGACCGAGAGAGACGAAGTCATCGATGATTCGGCTACCATCCAGGATCATATGGTTCAATATTTCACCGACCTGTACGCACGTGGCGAAGTGGAAGAAGAAGAAGAAGATGGTCCCTTCTAATGCAACAGAGTGATCCCTGAGCACGACCCCGCAAATGAAGCCACTATGAACGAAATTACGACGACTGAAATTCTGACCGCAATCCGCACCAGCGCATCCAGAAAATCACCTGGTCCCGACGGTTTGCCAAAAGAATTATATCTACGAACATTCGACGTCATTCACCGCGAACTGAACCTTATTTTAAATGAGGCAATCAGATCAAATTTACCCTCACAGTTCCTCGAAGGTGTGATCGTGTTGGTCAAGAAACGTGGTGCAGGGGAAACCGCGCGTGCGTACAGGCCAATAAGTTTAATCAACTATGATTACAAAATCCTCTCTCGGATCCTTAAGCAGCGTCTCGAAAATGTACTGCAATCGCATGATATACTAACCGACTCACAAAAGTGCTCCAATTCCGACAAAAACATCTTTCAGGCCACCCTTGCACTGAAAGATAAAATTGCTCAGCTAAAAGCAAACAAGCGAAGAGGCAAACTGGTGTCGTTCGATCTCGACCACGCGTTCGATAGGGTGGACCATCAGTTTCTCTTTCGTACCATGCGTGCGCTTGGATTTAATACTGCGCTGGTTGAGTTGCTTTCCCGTATAGCAGCAGTTTCTTCGTCACGGCTGCTAATAAATGGACACCTTTCTGCACCCTTCCCCATTCAGCGATCGGTAAGGCAGGGAGATCCTATTGCGATGCACCTGTTCATAATTCAGCTGCACCCGTTATTGAAGAGTTTGGAACAGGTGTGTGGAGCTGACGTAATCGTTGCATATGCGGACGACATCAGTGCAATTGCTAGCAGCGCAGACCAGCTGAATGAAATGCGGGTTTTATTCAGGCGGTTCGAACGCGTAGCTGGTGCCCGTTTGAATGAAACAAAAACCACAGCTATTGATGTGGGTCTAACGACAAATCCTATAACGGTGCCATGGCTTCAGACGGACAACAGCATTAAAATCCTAGGATTAATTTTTGCCAACTCGATCCAATTAATGGTCTCATTAAACTGGGACAGTCTTGTCACGAATTTCACACGGCAGGTATGGATGCACTCGCCGCGCACTCTGGCTTTACATCAAAAAGTGACGCTGTTGAACACATTTATTTCGTCTAAAATGTGGTACATGGCAGCAAATCTACATCCGACGGCAGCGCACGTGGCAAAGTTAACTGCTACTATGCGCTTCTATCTTTTCCGTGGTTCATGCGCAACGGTTCCGATGCAGCAACTGGCACGCAGTAAAGACGATGGTGGTCTAACTTTGCAACTACCAGCGATGAAATGTAAAGCGCTGCTAATCAATCGCCACTTACAGGAGATGGAATCCATTCCCTACTACTCTTCCTTCCTCAGCCAAGAAAATCCCCTCCGACCAAGCTCTCTTCCCTGTTTGAAAGTTATCCTAGAAAATATTGCAACATTCCCTTTTCAAATCCGCACACACCCTTCCGCCGATCTCATCCATCGCTTCTATATTGAACGCACAGACCGAGCTAGAGTTGAAGCTGCCAATCCCGCAGCAAATTGGACACGGATATGGAGAAATATATCATCTCCAAAGCTGCTACCTGAACAGCGCAGTGCCCTGTATATGTGGGCAAATAAAAAGGTCCCGCACCGGCAACTTTTACACACCATGAGACGAACGGACGGAGAAAACTGTACACACTGTGGTGAACAAATCGAAACTTTACAGCACAAATTCTTTGAATGTCGTAGAGTGGGGAATGCGTACACTCTGTTTCAACAACAACTATTGACAGTGACTGGAGGACGGCGGCTGCTGGTAAATGAATTTTTGATGCCTTCACTAGAGCGATTCGAGGTGACAACGAGAACAAAGGTTCTAAAACTATTATGTTGCTACATCTCGTTCATTCAAAATAGTCAAGATGATAGGGTAGATGTGGATATTTTAGCCTTTAATTTCCAAGAGACATTAGTTGTAAATTAATATAAACTAATTTTAAACATTGATAAAATGACAAATAAACGTATTCTACAAAAAAAAGAAAAAGAAATTAATAACGAGGATAACACTTTCCAAATGTAGAGAGAAATTTATGAAAAAGGTTCTGATCGATTTTGATGAGCATTTGATTTTTGTTGTATGACCAATTATATGTATAAGTCAAATGTTTAAAAACAGTAATTTAAGGTCAAGATAGCATCATTTTGAAACCGCCAATTTCAGAGGTTTAGTATCTTCAATGAGTTTTACAAACGTTAAACAGCGCATCAATTGGCAAAATAATTTTGACGGTATATCGTCCAAGAAGTATTTATGGTGAATTTTCTCAGGTTAATATTCATGACTCAACAAATTCGCTAAAGACACGAACTCTGTTACTATTTTCTGAAAAATTAATTCTGCATAATTTTAAAACTTCAAAAATTACGGTTTCGGAATTATGCCGTTTGGGCAGTAAGATCGATTTTTACCAAACCCCCACCAATTGTAAAATTGGTATTGTAAAAAAACGTAAGGGCGATACTTTAATGCTGATAGGTGGGACCGAAAAAGTAAACAATCGCCAAAGGGGCGATACTATCATTTTGTCAATTTCAATAGCAAACACAAATTTTATTTTAATAATTTCAAATACTTCATGAAGTTTTGGATTTCGATCACTGCATCATGCAATCTAAGTTGTAAAAAACACAATAGTTCTTAAATGGGAAATAAAACCAAGACTGGAAATATTCACTGTTGATTTTATTTGAATGGTGTCACTACCAGTATCGCTTTTTTCAAGAAAAAGCGTTGATTTCTTAGTTCTCAGTCGCGTTGGAAACTTGAGTAAAGTATAAACTTCAAATCGATTCAAAAAAAAATTTTGATTTTTTTGGCTCAGTACAATATATAACCCCTTTAGGAAAATTCAGTTTTCCCACCACAAATTAGATATATTATTTATTTATTCCTTCGTCTTTGGCTAATTCTGCCATACAGACTGTTACTTAAAATTATTTAACATGTGCAGTAACAATATATAACAACACAGACAATCGAGCAACAAGCAAAGGTAACAATACAGTATTCCAAACAAAATTTAATTACAAATTCAGCGCTGTGGGGGCTCCCAAATGTCAAACTTTTCGTGAAATTGTCGGAAACAGAGTCCTAATGGCCATGTTGATGGAGATAGTGCTATTTTTCTTAGCCTTGCGTCAACTCCTACTTTGAATGAAATGAACGGCATTAATGACTCGTCCTTCCATTCAGGTACGAGCTTCTTCATAATTGCAGCATTAGTTCCGAGTGATTCTGCGACCAGAGTAGCAATATCTTTCTCACTCACTGTGTTCTTGACACGCGTAAAGAATAGCCAACAAAGA
Organism: Topomyia yanbarensis; assembly: GCF_030247195.1. NCBI lineage: Eukaryota > Metazoa > Arthropoda > Insecta > Diptera > Culicidae > Topomyia > Topomyia yanbarensis. Next base: position 218,979,721 of record NC_080672.1, on the reverse strand, counting down.
TTTGTAGAATTACTTGACTCCAAAGAACCAGCAACCCTACACCCTTGTTTCAATCGAGTGGACGACATTTGCGGGATTGATTGAGCTAGAGGTGAACTTGTTTCCGCCAAAGAAAAACGAGATACAGCCATTTCGGTAATTGATTCACTCAGTATTCACATCGACAGCAACAGTAGCCGCATGAGCAGGGGTAAATGAAGTAGCATCGGTGATCGCCTCGCGTTTATCTCGAAAAGCCTGCATCTTGCGAACGTCGTCCATGATCGTCGTACACGGGGTACACATCCACCAGATATTCTTGTACCTGTTGCAGCAGGTGACCTCTGCAGTGGACAGCACAGCACATTCTGCATGATAATTATCCTGACAAAATCCATCACAAGAAATGGTTACCCCTCCAGACATGATAGGCAAGGCACATTCGCAGCAAAACATCTTCAATCAGCACGACTTTCTCTTGTTCGATACAGCTGGTATGATGAAGAATAACGTTCTTTTGTTTTCGACTGTATAGAAGCGGTAGCACCGAAAGATAGAACAAACGGATAGTTCGTTTAATCGGGTGAAAGTCGGCTTTTTATCTATAATATCACCAGCGATGTAAAATGTACGATCCGAAAACAGTGCACTATAACTGATAAAAGCGAATGGCAGTAAAATACGATATGGAAATCGATCGCGCGACTATTTTCCACGAAAAAGCGAAAGTAGCTCAGCTGACAAACAACCGGTCGGAGGGAATACACACAACTGACTTTTATTAACAGAGCATTAACAATAATTCGTTGGTGTGTCTATTTTATGGGCCATTTTTTCGCTTCCCCATTGATTTGGTTTGAGATTTCTAGCACTGATGTTGTCCTATGCTGATTTGAGCGATTCTCTGAGTCCTGCCACTATCCCATGTAGTATGTGTTATCAAAAACATCGCGAAGCATCAAGTTCTAAATGTTCTCAACCGATATAATATCCGAAGAGAGTGATAAGAGCTATAAGAAATGTCTCATCACACTGTTAGGTGGATTAAAAGCGTTTTAATTAGTGAAAATTGGTAAGCGAGGAATAGAAATACAAAATGTTTAATATCTCCGACGCTCGTGAACGGATTTTGACAATATATAGCTTGATAGAAAGGTATACAAGGTTTCTAATTATGTACAGTTTCTGGGACAACGTTGCTTTATTTGAAAGTTATTTACTAAAAACCTGCAATGTTTAGACAAAATGACCTATATCTCAGAAAGTAAACAACATATCGAAAATCAAAAATAATAGTGTTAAATGGCAACATTAGGCCTTTCATTCGAAACTAGTTTCATTAAAATCGGTCCAGCCATTGCTGAGATAATTACATGACATTTTGTACATACATACATACACACACATACAGACTCCGCTAGCGAATGACGGATCTCAATAGTGGCATGTCTGTAATAATATACGTACATGGAACTATTGAGAACCAGAGCTACAGGTCCAAAGCCCTGGTAAAGGAGGATGGTTGTGATGATCTGGGCCGAGGTCACCACGTAAAGCAAGGTACGTCATAACCCAATTCCAAGGCGTGAAGCAACCCGTGCCGAGGGATGAGTGATCGAGGGGGTGAAAAAGATGCTCGATCGTTAACGAAGCCTGTGGGGTACCTGGGCAACCCCCACAGTAAGCGTCCCTTACCACGCTAATGCGGAGCTCTGGCGTGGCGGACATTTATTCTCGCGCTACTTGTGGGATTCGATATGGAGAACAAAAATAAAAATAGTAAACAAACGGAGGTGCCAAACCCCTTCGCTAGAGGCGGTTTGGCGAGGTCTCCCCCCAGTGGGGAGAGTAGTGGAGCGATGAGTGTTGCATCTGAAAGCACCAGTGACCCCCCAGCAGCGGTAGGAAATAGCCCTACCAACGCACCGGACGGGCCATTATCGGCGATGCGCAAAGTGGTGGAGCAGCTCGATTCAATAATCGAGTAAACTAGCGCAAAGCAAAACATAAGCAAGGAGTTAAAACAGAGTCTCCTGGAACTCCGAAAAACTGTTCGTGTCGCAAGACAGAAACAGCAGGCTTATGCCAAGAGGGTGGAATGTCGGGAGAAGTCCGACAGAGAAACCCAGACAGTGGCCTCCAAGAGGGAGGGAAAAGAGAAGGTCGATACGGGCACTCAGACAGTGGCCTTCACCTTCTATGGAGTAGCCACGTAGCTCGAAGCGGTGGTCGAGTTCCCCTCGAAGGGAAAAGGCAAGGGCAGGGGCAATCGCAAGACGGCGTCGAACGCGAAGCGCCCTAGGAGGTCGCCAGGCGAGGGTGCAAAAATCGACACAACACGGCGTGCAATCGTTAAGGTCAAATGCCGTCTGGGCGAGGTAAGCGAGGGCGAGAGTGACCTCGCTGAGTAGAGTGTTGGTACCAGCAACCCGGCGCGACCGGGGCAGGGGGGCCCAAAACCCCTGGACGCTGGTCATCAAGAAGAAACCGGCACCGACACCGGAGGTACCGCGGCCCACGGAGAAGGCCAAGGACAGAGGCGAGGCCTTGTGGTTGAAAACCGACAAGAACAAATATGCCGATGTCCTCAAGTCGATGAAGGCGGCCGAAAGCCTTTCGGCCCTTGGGCAAGATGTGCGTAGCGTGAGACGCACCAACACGAGAGAAATGCTTCTGGTGCTGAAGCGAGGCGCACAATCTAGTGCAGTATACAATGCCTTGGCCCAAGAGGTCCTTGGAGAAGGCGTCCAAGTCAGGTCGCTAGGAGCGGAAATGACTCTCCAGTGCAAGCATCTGGACGAGTTCACGACCGCAGAAGACGTCGTCGCAGCCGTCAAGGAACATTGCGACGTCACAATCGAGCGGGCCTCTGTGCGATTGAGAGATGGACCCTCTGGCACCCAAGTAGCCTACCTCAGGCTACTGAAGGCGGATGCCAAAAAGGTAACCGAGAAAGGGAAGCTGAAGATCGGCTGGTCGGTATGCCCTATTAGCATACCCCAGCCGCCTACAGTGGATAGATGCTATCGGTGCCTTGAGTCCGGCCACAAAGCCTACGAGTGCAAGGGCATAGATAGGAGCAAACTATGTCGTCGCTGCGGCGAGGAGGGACATCAAGAGCGGGGTTGTACAAAGCACATAAGTGCCTTATCTGCACCGCTAAGAAGCAAGCCCATAAACATGCTATGGGCGGATCTTCGTGTCCCTTCGGTGAGTTAAATAAGAAGAAGCCGTGAACGTCACACAGCTAAATCTTAACCATTGTGCAGCAGCCCAACAGCTGCTGTGGCAGTCGGTCTCGGAGTCGAGGACAGATGTCGCCATCTTATCAAACCCGTACCGCATCCCTGCCGGCAACGGCAATTGGGTGTCGGACGGGTCTGGAATGGTGGCAATCTGTACAACGGGACGGTTCCCGGTTCAAGAGGTAATACACCCCTCCGCCGAGGGTGTGGCGATTGCCAAGATCAATGGTGTGTTCTATTGCAGCTGCTACGCCCCACCAAGGTGGCCAATAGAACAGTTCTACCAGATGATCGACAGGCTCTCGTCGGACCTCGTGGGCCGGAAACCGGTAGTCATAGCGGGAGACTTTAACGCTTGCGGAGTGGAGTGGGGCAGCCGCTATACAAATAGCAGGGGTCAAGCGCTAATCGAAGCGCTTGCGAAACTCGATACTGTACTAGCTAATAATGGCTCCGCTAGTACATTCCGTAGAAACGGAGTGGAGGCGTGGATTGACCTAACATTTGCCAGCCCGAGTCTGGTTCCAGGCATGGATTGGAGGGTAGACGAAGGCTACACCCATAGCGATCATTTAGCAATCCGCTTTAAGATCAACTATGGTGTGCAGCATCCGAGGGCGGGAGATCCCTGTCAGGTACGCGGGTGGAAGTCCAATTACTTCGACAGCGAAGCTTTCACTGCGGCCCTGGGACTGGAGGCCAACACCGACAGTCTAAGCGGGGATGCGCTGGTAGCTGTTCTATCACGCGCGTGCGACGCCACTATGCCGAGAAAAACACTGCCAAGAGACGGTAGATGCCCGGTATACTGGTGGAGTGCCGAGATTGCAGCTCTATGATCAGCCTGCCTCAGAGCTAGACGTAGGATGCAAAGAGCTCGCACCGAGGATGCAAGAGAGAACAGCCGTGAAGTGTTTCGAGCTGCAAAATTGGCCCTTAACAAGGCTATTAAAAGCAGCAAGAGAGCGTGTTTCGACAACCTGTGTGAGAGTGCCAACGCGAATCCGTGGGGTGACGCCTACCGGATTGTGATGGCCAAGACCAAAGGGGGCTCCTCACCCCCAGAACGGTCTCCGGACCGGTTGGCGACGATTATCGAGTACTCTTCCCGTCTCGAGCCACAAGCCCCTGGCCACCTGCACTACGAGACAGTGCGGGCACGGCCGAAATGGTGGCTCCAGTGACGAATGAAGAACTACTCGCAGTGGCTAAATCCCTAGCAATGAACAAAGCTCCAGGGCCGGATGGAGTTCCAAACAACGCTCTCAAGGCAGCGATCATAGCGAACCCGAACATGTTCAGGCTAGCTATGCAGAGATGCCTTGACGAGTGCCGTTTCCCCGATAGATGGAAAAGGCAGAAATTGGTGCTGTTGCCGAAGCCCGGGAAGCCGCCAGGCGACCCATCGGCGTACAGACCAATCTGTCTGATCGACACGACTGGCAAACTGCTTGAGAGGAACATCCTCAACAGGCTAACCCCGTACGCGGAAGGTACGGACGGTCTGTCAAGCAACCAGTTTGGCTTTCGGAAGGGTAAGTTCACAGTGGACGCTCTCAACTCAGTGATAAATACTGCCGAGATAGCGATCCAACGAAAAAGGCGAGGTATTCGATACTGTGCGTTAGTGACATTCGACGTGAAGAACGCATTCAACAGCGCAAGCTGGGATGCTATCGCGCTCTCGTTACACCGGCTTAGCCTACCGGTGGGTCTGTACCGGATCTTGGAAAGTTACTTCCAGAACCGCGTACTGCTATACGAGACCGATGCCGGTCAGAAAAGGATTCCGATTACCGCCGGAGTCCCGCAGGGCTCGATGCTAGGCCCGGTGCTATGGAACCTCATGTATGACGGGGTTCTGAGACTGAAGTTCCCTCCTGGAGTCAAGATCGTCGGTTTTGCTGACGACGTAACCTTGGAGGTCTACGGGGAGTCAATCCCTGAGGTAGAACTAACCGCAGAACACGCGATCAGCACGGTGGAGGAATGGATGAGCGCGAGAGGCCTGGAGCTCGCTCATCATAAGACGGAGGTAGTTATCGTCAACAACCGCAAGTCGGCACAACATGCAGTTATCCATGTGGGAGAAGTCGCGATCACTTCACAGCGAAGTTTGAAGTCTCTCGGAGTCATTATAGACAACAAGCTGATCTTCGGCAGCCATGTCGACTATACATGCAAGAGAGCGTCGACTGCTGTTGCGACTCTATCGAGAATGATGTCCAACAGCTCAAAGGTGTACGCCAGTAGACGTAGGTTACTGGCAGGCGTTGCCGTATCTATCCTCAGGTACGGCGGCCCGTCATGGTCAAGAGCACTGAGGGTAACTAGTTACCTACAGAAACTGGAGAGCACCTACCGCGTGATGTGCCTCAGAGTGATATCTGCCTACCGCACGGTATCACACGATGCATCCTGCGTGATAGCGAGCATGATGCCAGTCGGGCTAGTCATTCGGGAAGATGAGGAGTGCTTTGAGCTACGTGGAAATAGGGGAGCCCGCGAGCGCACCAGGGTGACCTCGGTCGCCAGATGGCAGCGTGAGTGGGACAACTCCTCGAAAGGTAGGTGGACCCACCAGCTGATACCTAGCATATCGAGCTGGGTGGGAAGACCCCATGGGGAAGTTCACTTCCACCTGACACAATTCCTGTCAGGCCATGGCTGTTTCCGACAGTACCTCCACAGGTTCGGGCACGCGGAGGTCCCAGTCTTCCCGGACTGCCCAGGTGTAGACGAAACTGCCGAACACATACTGTTCGTATGTCATCGGTTCGACGTCGAAAGAAGAGCAATGCTTGACGTCTGTGGCTGGGACACAACCCCTGATACCCTTATTCAGCGGATGTGTCAATCGGTGGAGAAGTGGAACGCAGTCTCGGCTGCTATCATCCAGATTGCCAGTAGGCTACAGGTAATCTGGCGAACCGAGTAACAGACGACGGGCACGGCTAACTAGTGATTGGTTAGCTGGAGCGAAAAAGGCCAAGCGCAAAAAAGGGAGTGAATGGTCTGTTCATGCCGAGGCAGGTTTGGCGCAGCGAATGGCAACCGCGTAAGGGGTAAACCCAGCCACCCCGAAGCAAGACAGAAGAGTGAGTGTATAGGCGTATAAGTGGACTGCCTCATGCCAAGACGGGAGGGTCGTAGCGTAGCTATCGATACCTCATGGCGTGGCAGAGGAGTGAAAGGGTGAGCATCCAAGTCAGCCTCACACGGCATGTTAAGGGTGAGCACAAAAGTCAGCCTCACATGGTGTATGGTAGAGGCTAGCACAAAAGTCAGCCTAGCAAGGAATGAAAAAGGTGAGCACACAAGTCAGCCTCGCATGGTATGTCAGAAGTGGGGCCTAAGAAAAATGTCCCACATGGGATGCCAGGGGGAGTGACAAAGGTACAATAGAGTGGCACGATTGAGAGTGAATCAGGTGATTGGCGATTTGCGGCAAAACCAAAATTAGTCATGCGACACCTATGATTCAGCTCATGAACTGGCAAAGTGATACAGTTTGCTTTTTTCACCCGCAAGTGAGTCGTAGCTTACTACTAAAACTTCATTTTCTTTTCGGAAAAAGCTTACCCCTGCCAAAATATGAATGAAACGAGTAAGAAATTTAGTTTTATTTGCAACTATTCTGAAATAACAGCCATTTGCAACTATTTGGCTCATACATTTCTTAGAAATGTAATCGGGGTATTATTGTGGTTATAAAAAAGCGTTCTGTAAATAGAGTTCCAACTCGAAACCGAGACCCAATCAGTTCCAATGCCAAACTCCTTCATATTTTGGACTACGTAGGAGATTCAGTGAAGACTATCAGAGAGAAGGATCGGCTGTGTATGATACAAAGCTCCTATTAGCCGGATATATTTTTCCTCGCGTGATCTGGAGTTTCATGAATTTACACCATCTCATAAAGGTTTAGCTTAACTTAAGAGGAACGGGAAATGATGTTGCGGCGGCTACTGTGCTCAACAAATTACATTTCGGAACAGCACACATATAGCTTTGTGAATAATATTAGAAATCACCATGTTTTACACTCTTTTCGCAAGATGTTTACTCTTCATCTTATAAAATGATGGTTTTCCTTCATTTTCATAAACAATTATCAACACATTGTTCGGTGATTTGGTGTTTAAAAGTTATTTTTTACCAATGGTTACAGAAACTATATGCACTATGACAGAACAGAATGAAATCAACAACACTTTGCTTCCTGCGCTATCTGTGAGCTGTTTCAACGTAGAATCGCCAATAGGGTGAGCACCCAAGTCAGCCTCACATGGTATGGGTGGGGCGAGCACAAAAGTAAGCCTAGCAAGGAATGAGTGAGGTGAGCACAAAAGTCAGCCTCGCAAGGAACGAAAAAGGTGAACACAAAAGTCAGCCTCATGTGGGAGTGTTTGAGAGTGAATCAAAGTGCGATTGAGAGAGCACCCAAGTAAGCCTCATACGAAACGTATGAACGCGTGAGTGAGAGTGAATAAGTACATTTAGTACAGCCATCCCCCCAGAAGTAATACCGAGAGGTAGTTCCTGGGAGGAATGATGGCGGAGCCCAATGGAGTTTAGTCGGTATTAACGGCTGGTCACCATTCGAGCCCGACACGTCCCCAGTGCACCCGTGTGGTAGATTGGACCCTACCAATAGCACGTGTACTGGGCTAGGACGTAAAGGTCTTCTCCACTGTAAAAAAAAACACGCATACAGACATTGTCTCAATTTGTCGAGCTGAGTCGATTGGTATATGAAACTCGGCCCTCCGGGCCTCGGGAAAATTTTTCAAAGTTTGAGCGAATCCTATACATTTCTTTTGTAAGAAATGTAAAAATCGAGGATCACTTGACATGGCTTTACTCTGCTTTGGGACCATACACTAATTACGTAAGGCATTTTTAGAACATTTCAACCTCCCTCTCCCCCCCAGATAAGATTTCGTAAGATTTTGACGAACTCCCCCTCCCCCTAAATAAGATCTTATCACGATTTTCGTAATTAAAAAATCATATTGTTAATTCATTAAATAACATAGCGAAAACGATACTTATAGAATTATTACAAGAAAATTCATGACAAAATTTAACTGCATTCATCTGTAGTAATTTTATTTGCATCCTCGTAGAACAACTATTGGGTGATATTTATTAAAGCCAATCTGGTTCATATAATCTGCTTCGCAATATTCCACTTCCTTTGAATCTATTTTTTTGTGATGCAGAGCTCATAAGAATTTATAACCTGTTCTGGCATGAATTTGTTCTGAGCTCCAACTGTGACGATGATCGTACGCATAGCTCCGACATCTTCGAATTTTCTTGATGTAAAATTTCGTTCGTTGAAAGAGTCACCTTGAAGAGCCACTTTTTTGTGCCTCCCCTCACTGGAAAGCTGGTAGGAAAGCGAATAAAACTACAATTCAGAGAGAGTTTGATCGGAAGAACGTTTTAAAAATGTTTTTTGTATTTGTATTTGTGTTTGTATTTATTTATTATTCCAACGGACCTCTTGGGTCTAATTGAACGCTTATAACTAAAATAGTACAGAGTATCAACAAATCATATAACATTATAATTTAAAATGACATCACCAATAACAATAACATGTCGAACTACATAGGTACATTTAAATAACGAAACAAATAAAACAAATTTATCCATCAGTCACGGGTTTCCAAGTTTCTCTACGAACGAATTCTCTGAATTTTAATCCACGGGGCCACGATGACGGCTGCAAAGCTCGAGTTTTCCACCGGTCGAGCAAAACCACTTTGAACGACGCATAATCAATCGAATTGCAGTTCATCCATTTTGGGACGAGTTTAGTCATTTCGATATCGCTGATACTGCTAATACCGAGAGAATGGGAAACCATTAGAGACATTTCATTTTCAGATACATTGCTGTCAACATTGGATAGGAAAAGTGCAAATTTCTTATCACTTTCTGTCGAGGAACTGGTGGACGGTAATGACTGGAGCGATTCAGAAGTTGTCGCAGCTACTGTTTGCTGTATACTCGAACGCATGTTAGTTTGTGGTACGGGTGATGAAATGGGGGTTGATTGGCTTTTTCCAGCTGATTCGCCCGGAACAAGCATTGACAGTGTACTAAAGATTTCATTGATCTGCTTTTTAATCGTTAATATTTCGTGTTCCACAGCAGTTGTTGGCTTCTTTGGCAACTCCATTCTATCGCGTATTTTGAAGAAAATGCCGATACAGTCATCACAAAGCCAAATTAGATTGTTTGAGAATGAACCAATTTGGTCTGCTGTGAGCTCAACACACACTGCGTGAAATCTGTCACCACATCTTCCTTCACACACTGCATACAAATCGGTGTTAGCGTCAATAGACAAACAGCACTTCTTACACTCCATTTTCTGCTCGATTAATCCTATGAACAATGGTAGTCAATTCAAAGCACGGATTGCGTATCTCGATGTAAATAATTATTCGTTTTAATGGTTTCTTGCAACCGATATCAAAAATATAAAAGATGATTTCAATCAATCGATCAATGTTGAGACGATAGAGCGATTTTTGCGGTCATCAGACATAATTTTCACAAGTAAATCAATCGGTAAACAACAGCAAAAGATATCAACAGTTCTAGCGTACAAACAACGACACAGATGACTAATGACTAATTTTTGGTTGCCTTCTCTACTTACGTGCGCGTGGGACCAAGATACACACTAAAGAGCCTCTTAATTTCTACTCTTTGTGGCGTGCAGCCATGGAGTAGAATACACGTGTTGGAGCAACACGCATCGGAGTGAAGAGGTTTATTGCGAAAGAGAAGAGCGGTGCTTCGCATGAAAGGTGCAAAGAGCGTTTGTTATTCTTCTCTTTATTTGCTCTGAGGTGCATAACATCCCTGGCTGCCAGAGACAGTTTGCGTTGACGACGCAAAATGATTTTTTCATATATCTTCGTTATGGTGCAATATTATTGAAAACGGATAAAACTTAGCAATTTAGACTGTAGTTGGCTACGTTTTCCACGGAATTGGACTATTGTAATTATTCTAGGAGAATTGTACTAAGCATTGGAAGGTAAAAATTAACCAGCTTTTAGCACTGCCATGGAAGCACCTATCTTTATGAAAATAGGTTTTTCATGTTTCTTGACCCCACCGTATTCAAGGAAAAAAACCCCTAGATGCACTAGAAAAAAGTTGGACATGAAAGGGTTAAGACGCTCCTCACGATGGCAGCAATAAACAAAATTATATAATTAATTTAACAATCATATCCTGCTGTTGCAAAACACTTCAATTCCAGGTCCACCCTTCCTTGGCTATGATGTACAATATGTGCTAATTTTATTTGATATAGAAAATGAACGGCACAAATAATAAATAATTCTTATGTAAAGAATATTTTTCTTATTTATTTTATTTTCATACTTTTTTATGATATTACGTAAGAAAGAACAAACCCTCCCTACCCCTCAGATAAGAATTTGTAAGATATTTTGAAACTCCCCCTTCCCCTATATGCCCCTACGTAATTAGTGTATGGCCCCTTTGGAATACACAGAGGGACCAGAATGTAAATTTAGCAGGAATTTTATCATTTTGCTAAAATTAAATGATTTAGCCTTACAATATGTTTGGCAAAGATGTTGTACTTTACAAGCCCCTTATTTTGGTTTAAACAGAAGCTAATTTTAGTGATATTTAAAATGAAAATTTTGAACGGTTCGAGATAGAACTTAACTATCTTCGATGAAGCTGTAGAACAACATATTTTAGACAAATTTGCTGAAGACACGCAAGCTCTAGCTTTTATACTTTCCATTGCCCGACAAATCCAAATGTAAGCTTTAGGGTGTTCCTTAAAACGGTTTTATTTCTATAAAAAGTTTTCATTTTATACTAAACTACGGTTTGGACAAGGGTGCAAGAATATTTTAAGGTGCATAATTTTCTTTAAAACACCAACTATCAGAAATTTTTCGTTTGAAAGTTATGAGATCATTTTTATAAAGAAATATAACTTTTTCAAATAGGACTTCTTCGATTAGGACACTTTACATTAAATACCGTTGTTGTCATATGATATAGCATGCTTTATAGTATAGATATAAAAAAATGACAAATACGATATTTTTACGTCTTGCAATATTTACTCAAAAAACAGTTTATTTTTAGTAAAAAGTATATATAACTTTCTAACGAGAGATGCTAGACGTTCAGTAGATTGAGACAAAATGCTCTTCTTCAAAATATCTAAAAGTATGTCTAACGTGATATTAATGAAAAATTAAAACTGCAAAAGTTATATAAATTTTTTAAGTAACACCCTATTTTTTGGTAAATTTATTGTAAAATGAAAAGTACACGACATAGAGTGTCTTCCAGAGTCTTCGACAAAGTTTTTAAAAATTTAATTTTCTACGACTACGGGCAGACTGTTGGCAACATCTCTGAATTTTATGAAAATGATTGATACGTTGTCTTTATTTCTAGAGACAAAAATATGTGACACGGAAAAGCCGCCAACTTACCCCAGCCCCGGGGTAAGTTGGCGGTATGTATGGGGTAAGTTGGTGGAATGCCAGAAAATAAGAAATCAAATGGAAATCCGATTACACCAGTGGTCCTTATGAAATGTGGCGATTGTCTTCTCAATAAAACTGTATATTATTCGACACTTTTTACTCTATTTCAGTCTCAATGCCCCGTCATTTTAACTTCGATGCGTACTCCATGTTCATAAGCAAATTTTCGAAGTTATTCAGGTGAGTGTCCGAAATGATTGCATTGACGAGAGACACAAGAAAAAGTTTCTCTTACTCTGGAGTGAATTCCAGAAATGAACATATTTGATGACTATTTTTGCACTGTAAATAGTACCAATAAATTGCCCCGTGTGTGTCATCGCCAACTTACCCCAGCAGCATATTTTGTGAAAAAGGATTTAAAAAGTTACTTTTGTGGTGATAGGTGTAATATCCATGCGGATACTGAAAGCTCTTTTCACGCTCTATCGAAAAATATAATCATTCGAGGAATAGATTGAAAACCACCTTAAAGATTACAAAATTAAAATTATGAAAATTTACAAAGTATGCTCAAAAACACAATATCGCCCACAGCTTCCACTAAACAAAATGTTTTGCAACAAGAACACATTGGATAATGCGTTTCACATTACTTGAGGTTCACAATGAGAGACAGCGCTTTATGTATATTAAAAAACGGAGAAAAGGGGATTCCGCCAACTTACCCCAACCGCCAACTAGCCCCGGGCTCCCCTACTTCACTTTTAAATCAATTCCGCAAAAAATATTTGAATAGTTTTTTTCTGAGAAACACTAAGAAACACCCTAACCTTAAATTTTTAAATAAAAGTATAAGTACTTTTCCAAAATTTGTTGTTCTACAACTTCGCTGAAGGTTATTTGGCTTGAGCTAGAATTATTAAAAAGTTATTTTTTTGATCTTGGTAGAATTGGAAGCACCCTAACTGCTTTTTTTAAACAAAAAGAAGGGGCTCACAAACTACGAAAACTTCTCCAAAGACTTATTAAGGCTAAGTTTTTTTGGTTTTAATAAAATCTCAAAATTCCTGCTAAATTTGCATTCTGGACCACTGTGGAATGGTAATCCGTATTTCTATGATCTCACATGGACTACAATTCCAAAGTATTGATTTGTATTGTTTACTTTGGAAGTTTTGTGTGGTACCAGATATGACGAAAAAATGACCATCGGGCCTTCAAATGGCGTAGTATCCTTTGCCTACTACCAAAATATCAGTCCCTTACTCGTATAACCAATATCATTTGAATTGGGTTCGCAGCACATGGCACGTCGTGAGGCGACCAACGAGCACCGACGACAACATACATTATATATATATATATATATATATATATATATATATATATATATATATATATATATATATATATATATATATATATATATATATATATATATATATATATATATATATATATATATATATATATCTATATATAATATATATATATATATATATATATATATATATATATATATATATATATATATATATATATATATATATATATATATATATATATATATATATATATATATATATATATATATATATATATATATATATATATATATATATATACAGGGTGTTTGGTTCATGGTTAAGAATCTCTCGGGGGGTGATAGACTGCCATATTTGGAGAAAAAAATTGTTCTACACATACCATCAAATCTCAACCGTTACAGAGTTATTGAACTTTTTGTGTAAAAAACTTATTTGTCTTAAAATACCTCTAACTTTAAAAGTATACTTTGTATTTTAAATGTTTCAGTTCCATTCGAAAGACGAGAAAATTTCCTATTGAATGGCGTTCTCATATTTTTTAAGTAATTAGTTTTAATTACCTTTTAGCTGTAAAGTAGTTAAAAGTTAGTGTTTTTGAGGAGATTTTTGCTAATTTTCTTGAAATAATGAAGTATGATTATAGCAATATACATTATCCAAAAGTTGGGTTTTAGGACGATTCATAATTTGTTCTTGGACGTCAGATTTCTATCTCTTCTCATTTCTTTGTAATTTCATTACTATACTTTTCCTCTAACCGACTTGCAAGTGCTTAAAAGACTCTAATCTAAAAAATATGATTCATATCGTTATTTACAAGATTTCATTGGAAAGCTGAGAAAATGTCCTATCAGTGTATGTACAAATATCTTTTAGTTAAGTGTACTTAATGATTTTTTACTAACGAAATAACTCAAAATTTGTGTTTTTTGGAGAGTTGTTTAATTATTCTAATTATTAATCAACAAAATTTATCGTTACTATTGTTCATTTGATGCCCCTTAATGTTCTCTATAACTTTTTATTAGACACTTTGTCTATATCTCTTTTCATTTTGCTGCTATTTAATAGTTAACACAGCAAGAGCTCGCCACAAATGTAGTGGGTTCGAAATCGTTATTTTTGCATATGAAACGATGTGATAAAAACGATTTTGCGTCGAAATCAAAAGAGATAATTGAATGGAGTCAAAGAAAGAACTGTAGAACTTGCTGAGATGCATTATTTCCATGATAATAATGGTGATGTTTATTATTTACTATTTTAAGAAAATTAACGAAAATTCTAATAATAGCACTAACTTTAAACTAATTTACTTCTAAAAGAATACTAAATTCACTTAACTGAAAGGTATTAATACATTTTTCACTGTAAAATTTTCCTGGCTTTCGAATACAAAGAAAAAAAGTACAATGAGGGCCATAATTTTTCAATTAGAGCTGGTACTAGTGAAAATGAGATAAAAATATCCAGGTTGAATAACCCAAAATCATGAAAATAAGAAAAGGTAAGTGTATCATGTCAAAGAACGAATCATTTAAAATTGTTTAATTTTCAATAAATTATTTTGAAAAGGCTACTTAAACTCATTAGCTGAAACATGTGAGGGCATCACTCAATGCGAAATTTTCTCACCTTTCGAATGGAACTGAATCATTTAAAATGCAAAGTATGCTTTTAAAGTTAGAGCTATTTTAAGACGACTAAGCTTTTAACACAAAAAGTTCAATAACTTAGTAACGGTTGAGATTTCATGGTATGTGTAGAACAATTTTTTTCTCCAAATATGGCAGTCTATCACCTCCGAGAGATTCTTAACCATGAACCAAACAGCCTATATATATATATATATATATATATATATATATATATATATATATATATATATATATATATATATATATATATATATATATATATATATATATATATATATATATATATATATATATATATATATATATATATATATATATATATATATATATATATGTATATATATATATATATATATATATATATATATATATATATATATATATATATATATATATATATATATATATATATATATATATATATATATATATATATATATATATATATATATATATATATATATATATATATATATATATATATATATATATATATATATATATATATATATTATATATATATATATATATATATATATATATATATATATATATATATATATATATATATATATATATATATATATATATATATATATATATATATATATATATATATATATATATATATATATATATATATATATATATATATATATATATATATATTATATATATATATATATATATATATATATATATATATATATATATATATATATATATATATATATATATATATATATATATATATATATACAGGGTGTTTGGTTCATGGTTAAGAACCTCTCGAGGGATGATTTACTGTCATGTTTGGAGAAAAAAATCTTTCTACACATACCATGAAATCTCAACCGTTACTAAGTTATTGAACTTTTTGTGTTAAAAGCTTAGTCGTCTTAAAATAGCTCTAACTCAAAAAATATACTTTGTATTTCAAATCTTTTAAATTCAGTGGATAGGTGAGAAAATTTTCCACTGAAAAATGTCCTCAAATGCTAAAATGAGGTTAAGTAATCTTTTCACAGTAATTTATTTAAAATTTATCAATTTTGATCGATTTTTCGTTCACTTCGTGAAAATCTTAATAGTTAACATCACTATTTTAATAATTCAAATTGTTAGTCTTGAAAAGTTGTATAATTTGTTCTTTGACATGATTTACTTATCTTGTTTTGTTTTCATGTGTTTGGGTTATTGAACTTGGATGTTTCTATCTCATATTCACTAATACTAGCTCTTATTGAAAAAGTATGGCACTTATTGTACCTTTGCTTATTTTTATTCGAAAGCCAGGAAAATTTTGCAGAGAAAAATGTATTAATACCTTTCAGTTATATGGATTTAATATTCTGTTAGAAGTTAATTAGTTTAAAGTTAGTGTATTATTAGCATTTCCGTTATTTTCTTAAAATAGTAAATAATAAACTTCTCATGGAATTAATGCATCTCAGCAAGTTCTACAATTCTTCTTTGACTCCATTCAATTATCTCTTTTAGTTTCGAAGCAAAATCATTTTTATCTTCTCGTTTCATATGCAAAAACAATGATTTCGAACCCACTGCAGTTGTGATAAGGCCATGTTGTGTTAACTATTAAATTGCAGCGAAATGAAAAGCGATAGGGATAAAGTGTCAAATAACAAGTTGTAGAGAATATTAAGGGGCACCAAATGGACAATAGTGACGATAAATTTAGTTGATTAATAATTAGAATAATTACAAAAATCACCAAAAAACGCAAATTTTGAGTTATTTTACTAGTAAAAAGTCATGTAGTACCCTTACCAAAAATATCTGTACATGCATCGAAAGGAAATTTTCTCAGCTTTCCAATGAAGCCCTGATAATAGCGATATAAAGCATATTTTTAGATTAGAGTCTTTTAAGAACTTGCAAGTCAATTACAGGAAAAGTTTAGAAGTCAAATTACAAGAAAACGAGAAGAGATAGGTATATTATGTTGAAGAACAAATTATGAATCGTCCTCAAACCCATTTTTTGGATAATAGATATTGCTATAATCATAATTCATTATTTTGAGAAAATAAACAAAAACCTCATCAAAAACACTAACTTTTAACTACTTTACAACTAAAAGGTAATTAAAACAAATTATCTAAAGATATGAGAACATTATTCAATAGAAAATTTTCTCACCAATGGCACTATGAGATTTAAAATACGAGGTATACTTTTTGAGTTAGAGGTGTTTTAAGATAAACAAGTTTTTTACACAAAAATTTTAATAACTCTGTAACGGTTGAGATTTGATGGTATGTGTAGAACGATTTTTTGCTCCAAATATGACAGTAAATCACCCCTCGAGAGATTCTTACTCATGAACCAAACACCCTGTATATATGTATATATGTATATATTAGGGTGACAATTAATTAAAGTTTGTATGATATTTTTGGCCAAAATGTATGAGGAAACATTCGCATTTCACAAACTCGCCGCTAGAGGTCGCTGTAAACTTCTGATCACGGACCTAGGGCATAGTTAAGCTTTTGAAGATATGCTGAACAAGTTAGTCGAATACTGCAAGACAATTTAACCAACCGTTAAAGAGTTATTAACGTTCAAAGTTGGATACTGCTGCTTAACATTCGGGGGCGTACTCCGCTTATCTCATGTATGTGCACCACGCGTGAAGGTAGGACAAAGTTAGGAAAAACTCATATATCTCTGTAACGATGAGAGATAGAAAGTTATGATGTTCCATATAGTTGTAGAGCAATAAAAGAACTTTTTGGGTTCACTGGAAAGTTTCACAATTTCTCCGCAAGGTGGCGAAAGTGAGCCAAGCAATTTAAAGGGAATACTTCTATCTGTACAACGGTAAGAGATGGAGCATTTGAATGTTTTACAAAGTTGTATAGTAGCAAAAAATATTTTCTTTTCTCATTTAAAAATGCAGACTTCTACCACATGGTGGCGCCATGATCAAAATTAATTCAAGGTAATACTCCTATCTATACAATGGTAAGAGATAGTGCAATCTGATGTTCTGCGAAGTTATACAGTACTTCAAAGACTTTCGTCTCTCGTTGTAAAAATAGAATTTAGGCCGCTTAGTGGTGCATACAGCATCGAGAATGAATATATAAACAAAAAACATTAAAAAAAGAGGAACATTTAAAAGGTGTATTAACACCTTTTAAATGTTCCTCTTTTTTAATGTTTACCCCTATTTCTTGTGCAGAGTTTCTTTTTTATTTATTTATTTATTTCTTCGTCTTTGGCTAATTCTGCCATACAGACTGTTACTTAAAATTATTTAACATATACAGTAACAATATATAACAAAACAGACAATCGAGCAACATGCAAAGGTAACAATACAGTATTCCAAACAAACTTTAATTAGGCCATTACAAATATTTTTTAAAAATTATGTCAACCTCCCCCCCTCCCCTTCAAAAACGCTGAAAAAAATCAGGGGGCAAATAATTTTTTTAAAATAACCAAAATTCAACAAATTGTCACGTTTTATAGAACAACAATAGCTTCCATAGAGTTTTGCTTTTCGTAACTGAAAACTATTATGGTAGTTTTAGAAATTACCATCGCATGATAATTTTTATTTTGAACATTCTCAGATAAATGTGAAGTTTAAATGAGATCATCGATCCAGTCCAACATCAAATGAAACGTTTGCTGGTCGCGGAAGGAAGGACCCATCTGTGTATTATCAAACAAACATCTCATGGAAAGGCTAATACAGACCGACTTCTGAATCGATTCCATTTTAAACGCAACAGTCGATAGAGACATAATCTATCGTTGCATTCGAAAATAATTTCGATAAGGAAACAATCTGAATTCAAATCAGACTCATGGCGATTTATATGTGGTTCAATATTCAATATACATGAGCTTTACCGAAAGGTTTTTGACATTTAAAGATTTCATATGGGATCGTAGTGTTCATACCGTATTTCCGCAGCCATATGTGCGATTCTTATGAACTTGATCAGATCAAAATCTGCTACCAAACCTTCCATTTAAGGCTAAGCTTGTGAAAATCGAATAAGCCGTTTTCCAAGAAGCTGAAGAGACTTTAATTCTGAAATATTCCAAGAACCAGAAACATGCGAAATTTTCGAGATAGACGCTGGAATCAAAAGAACTTTGTCTGGCCATCAGCGATCAAGAATGCTCTAGCCAAGCTAAATATAGATCTACAATCTACAAATCTACAAGTCTTCAAGCACAAGCGATAAACCAAAGCTGATGTTTCCACTAGAGTTCGAAAAAGTATCGTATGCACAGGATGTACGTTCGCCAGGATACTGTATACGAAATTCGCAATAGAAAAAAATATCAGAGAGAACCATATCTGAGATGAATAATTCCATTGACGCACACTTTACCTTTGGATTCATTCCAAAATGTTTTCCAAAAGTCCATAAGTGAAATGTTGCAATCCTGTTTCTGTACATTGTTATCAAGCAGGTTCACTTTGACCGATTTTCATGCCTTGTGTGTACAGTCGGTCCATGTGCCACCACAACGGAACGAAAACTATTCAAGCAACCAAAATTTAATACCTTAAAGTACTCTTAAATGTTTACATTAAGTTCTTAGAGAACTTTCAAGATTTTATTGGGAATTTAGAAACTTCACTGTTCGGAAAATATTTAAAACGAAAACATTAGAATTCCTTTTCTATGTGAACTTTTGAGTGATTCAGTAATGTTTGCTTGAATTTTTCTAGTAAAACAAATAGCTCAACCCCGCTATACGAAATCACCCTGCGGAAACGTCCACGAGAATAATCGAAAGTAAATGTAAAAAGAAAAAACGTTTTTAATCCACCTAACAGTGTGATGAGACATTTCTTATAACTCTTATCACTCATCGGATATTATATCGTTTGAGAACATTTAGAACTTGATGCTTCGCGATGTTTTTGATAACACATACTAGATGGGATAGTGGCAGGACTCAGAAAATCGCTCAAATCAGCATAGGACAACATCAGTGCTAGAAATCTCAAACCAAATCAATGGGAAAGCGAAAAATTGGCCCATAAAATAGACATACCAACGAATTATTGTTAATGCTCTGTTAATAGAATATCTATATTGTGGTGGGAAAACTGAATTTTCCTAAAGGGGTTATATATTGTACTTAGCCAAAAAAATCGAAATTTTTTTTGAATCGATTTGAAGTTTATACTTTATACTTACATTTCCAACGCGACTGAGAACTAAGAAATCAACGCTTTTTCTTGAAAAGGGCGATACTAGCAGTGATTCCATTCAAAGAAAATCAACAGTGAATATTTCCACACTTGGTTTTATTTCCTATTTAAGAACTATTGTGTTTTTTGACATACTAGATTGCATGATTCAGTGATGGAAACCCAAAACTTCATAAAGTATTTGAAATTATTAAATTAAAATTTGTTTTTGCTATTGAAATTGACAAAATGATAGTATCGCTCCTTTGGCGATTGTTTATTTTTTCGGTCCCACCTGTCAGCATTGAAGTATCGCCCGTACGTTTTTTTACAATAACTACCGTTCTGCACCACCGATTTCGTCCGTGTTTTTTTTTCAATAGAGATCATTGTTACTATTTACAGCTGGTATCAGCTTGATAATCCTAAAAAAATACGAAAATAACAGTTTCGCCTCTAAACTGCTAGCAAAAAAAAGTATCGCCCTGTTTGTTTGCATGGAGCGTGAAGGGCGAAACTTTAAATAAACAAACAAAAATACAGTTTCGCCCGTTGTATTTTTGCTGTAGTTTAAGAAAGCAATATCGTAGAATCAAAATTTTCAGGTTAATTTTATTGCGTTTCAAAGCCCTCATTCGCATGTATGAAAAAGCCCTATATTTACATTTGTAAGTTGAGCGTTGTAAGCGTTGAAATGAAATCACAGCTCCTGATATCACGCTATCTCTGAAGTGCATGCGTGCATAGTTTCAAATTTTACTTCGGCATCGACTTTTTCTAAAGGTGACTTCCCAGTAGTATCCTTGATTTGAATTATTATCGCTAATCCTAATGCCTAAGAACAAATTAAAACCTCACGAAAACGAACCGTTTGGGAAAATTATCATCATTACTGGAATTTTCATTTTCACGAAACTATTCGATAACCTTCCGTCACTTGCGTTAATGCACTGGGTACATAGTGCTCTGAAAATCTAGTGAAATCGTCTTAGGGCACCAGCGGGTTCGTAAAGAATACTAAAAATTAATTTCTATTCCATAATTTTCAGTTCAGCAATTCGAGAGATCGTGCTCACAGCAAGCCATGAAAAATAGACTACGTTGTGAAGCGATGGTCACTATTTATTAAAAAATCATGGTTAAATAAAAAATAAAACCATTAAAAAATTTCAAATATATTATAATTTACTCAAACTTATTAGGAAAAATTGTTTAATAAGCTTTCGTAATATTGTGTAGGAAAAAAGCTGAAAATTTCAGTATTTTCTCTATCTGCAACATATAAACCCATAAGTATACCAATTAATTGGTATACGAATTTGAATAGGTTCACCAAATTTTGGAAGAAGTCTATAAAATAACCCCTTCAAAACTACCTAAAAATTGTTGTAGTTCGATGCAATAAAAAAATCTCCAAAAAAGAAATGTACCTATTAATGTGAGACACAGCGAATAATACATACAATAAAGACCCATTTTTATCAGTCTCATGGTGTATTTTAGGCTGACAAAATGGGGACATTGACTAAATCGGGCAATTTTTTTTCTTTATAATAAACTGAAGCTGTTAAAATATTCTTCTCGTCCCTTGCTGTAGTCTGATAACTATTGCTGATTATGATGAACTTTTTATTTTCGCATATTTTGCATATCTTCATGACAAGGAAAACATGCTCAAGAAAAGATTTTCTCGAATTCAGTCTTGTTCGTCTGCTAGAGCCCATCAAACATATGTTCATATTTGGCTGATAAAATCGGGGTTTCAATGTGTTATAATATTCAGCATTCGAAGAAGTTTCTTTTGAACGAGTGTAGAACGACTTTGTTTCTACTTACTTGAAATCAGCGGCCAGAAATTCGGTTTGGTGAAAATCGATCATACTGTCCAAACGGCATAATTCCGAAATCGTAATTTTTGAAGTTTTAAAATTATGCAGAATTAATTTTTCGGAAAATAATAACAGAGTTCGTGTCTTTAGCGAATTTGTTGAGACTTTATTGTAGTCATGTAGTTTAACCTGAGAAAATTCACCATAAATACTTCTTGGACGATATACCGTCAAAATTATTTTATCAAATGATGCGCTGTTTAAGGTTTGTAAAACTCATCGAAGATACTAAACCTCCGAAATTGGCGGGTTTCAAAATGATGCTATCTTGACCGTAAATTACTGTTTTTAAACATTTGACCTATACATATAATTGGTCATACAACAAATATCAAATGCTCATCAAAATCGATCAGAACCTGCTAGAATCGAATCGTCATTTTTCATAAATTTCTCTCTACATTCGGAAAGTGTTATCCTCGTTTTTAATCATATTACGTTTTCGTCTCAACTCGACGCATTCCCAAAATAAAAACCTGTTTTAATGCACCTAGTGGTGTAATTATGCTTGTCTCATTTGTCCAGACTACGATTCCATGGCTGGTTATGTTCAATACAATGGTGGAAGTGAATATTACATGTTCAGTACGATTTGCACATACATACAATGGATCGACAGCCACGATCTTGAGATACTATGTGATACTGAAACATCGCTTGAAACCAGCGGCGGATCATGGGGAAAGATCCGGGAGGTCCAGGTCCTGCCGAAAATTTTCAACTTGTTAGGAAATTTTAAACTAGTTTTAATTTTAAAGTAGCAACCCCTCACTGCATACTCCCTCCGGGCCGGTATGATTGACGATTTTTGGAGTGATTGCATAACCTTTCTATATGAGAAAAGCAAAAATGTACCAAAGTCCAAAAAAGTCAATTTTTGTCAAACATCTCAATGTTTCATGCATTTTAAAGTCATTTGGCATCAAAAATACAAATTTGATTTTAAAAATTTTCCATTTCAGTTTATATGGGAATTTGCTGTGTGATTGCACTCTTCAACTCGTAACTCCGGAACCGGAAGTCCAATCAATAAAAAAATTCAATAGCAGCCGATGGAAAGGTTGTACGTGAGACTAACTTTGTGCAAATCGGTTCAGCCATCTTTGAGAAACAGAGGTCTCATTTTTTTCCACATACACACATACATACACACACAGACATTTTCCAATCTCGAGGAACTCAGTCGATTGGCATATGACACTCGGCTCTCCGGGTCGGGATTTGATTGACGAATTTTAGAGTGAATGAGAAAGGCAAAAACATTTTTAGCAAATGTTGAAAGTTATGCATTTTTTGGGGAGCAGTTCTATGTTTCATAGACATTAAATCAATTTTAACTTCGCTTTCTATTAAATAAAGACCCTCATTACAGTACATCTCTACAAAAGCGAGCTCAATTTGAAAAGAAATCTGAGGATTATGATTGATTACAGAACTCTGGAATTTTCTATTGGAATGTTTTAAGGCAGGAATTTGATATTTCTGCTATTAGACAACTGTGAAATCAAACCAATAGATCAGTTACATATCAGGACCCCATTCCGACAATTTATCAAAAGTCCTCATGATGTTTACAACAATAGGTTATCAATCTACGGATCAGATAATTGTTATTGTAATATTGAATTAAATCAGTCTGCATCAATAAATTTTCAACTTCAATTCCATTTATTTTTGGTGTTGTTGGGGGGGGGGGGGGGTTGTATGGTGTTAAACCCCAAAACCTTCTCTTGGCTACGCCGTTGCTTGGAGTTATTTATTTCGCTTTTCATTTTCCGATATGTTTCCGATCGATCCGATTGTTATAAGTTAGAAAAATTGCAGTCAGAAGGTTCGCACAAATGAACATTTTTGTACTGCTAAGTTATCAAGTTCCTTCTAGACAACTTGGAAGTGTTCAGTGATTATTTCTAGCGGTTGTAGATAGTAAAATGAAATACAAAATTCGTTTTATCGAAATAATGTTTGGCTTATTTCAATGGATTATCACTATATTGAACCATAAATAGGCGACAAAGAGTAATCAATAAACAACAAGCCATAACTTTTAAAGTATTCAAAATAGATATTTAAAGTCTTTAGTAAAGTTATTTGCAAAAGTAAGAGCTACAAATTTGCTGAAGACATCATTTCGATATAATCACTTCCAAGAAAATTTGTGAAAATATCTCACTCATAGGGGGATTAATCAGCAAAAGCACAATACCAAAAGAAAGGGCATATTGCCTCCATTAAATTCTCCGAAGATACTATTGACCTAAAATAAGCCGTTTTGGCGTTAATAATAGATTACATGTTTTTGGTTATATTTCTGGCAATGGGAAATGATAAAAATCTTTCGTCCGCATTTAATGTTAAATATCTCTTTTGATAATAGTCCAATTTCAACAATCTATAGCTTGTTCGAAAGGTATTCGTTAAAGCTGTCTAAAAACATATAAATTGTTAATCTGCGTTGTCAATTTCGGCAGATAATTTAAAAAAACTGCAAAAAACGGCATTTTTGCGCATTCAAACATTCATATCTTGGAAACTAAAAATCAGAATCAAAAACAAATTAATAGCGTTCATACTGTTTTTTAGTTCTTTCATTTAAAATTGGTTTGGATAAGATCGGTTCAGCCATTGCTGAGAAACACGAATGAGAATTTGTCCGTTACACACACACACACACACACACACACACACACACACACACACACACACACACACACACACACACACAGACATTGTCCCAAATCGTCGAGCTGAGTCGATTGGTATATACGACTCGGCCCTCCGGGCCTCGCAAAAAATCTTGAAAGTTTGAGCGAATTCTATACATTTCTTTTATAAGAAATGTAAAAAATGTGTTTATTAAAATAAATATTTATTTTTTGTTTGCCCCCCCCCCCGTCAAGAAAAAAATTTGTACTTGGACATAATTTTTAAAAAAGATTTGTAATGGCCTTACAAATTCAGCGCTGTTAGGGCTCCCAAATGTCAAACTTTTCGTGAAACTGTCGGAAACAGAGTCCTAATGGTCATGTTGTTGGAGATAGTGCTATTTTTCTTAGCCTCGCGTCAATTCCTACTTTGAATGAAATGAACGGCATTAATGCCTCGTCCTTCCATTCAGGCTTCTTCACAATTGCAGCATTAGTTCCGAGTGATTCTGCGACCAAAGTAGCAATATCTTTCTCACTCACTGTGTTCTTGACACGCGTAAAGAATAGCCAGCAAAGATTTGTAGAATTACTTGACTCCAAAGAACCAGCAACCCTACACCCTTGTTTCAATCGAGTGGACGACATTTGCGGGATTGATTGAACTAGAGGCGAACTTGTTTCCGTGAAAGAAAAACGCGAACCAGCCACTGTTCGGAAAATATTTAAAACGAAAACTTTAGCATTCCTTTCCTATTTGAACTTTTGATTGATTCAGTAATGTTTGCTTGAATTTTTCTAGTAAAACAAATAGCTCAACCTCGCTATACGAAATCACCCTGCGGAAACGTCCACGAGAACAATCGAAAGAAAATGTAAAAAGAAAAAAAATGTGTTTATTAAAATAAATATTTATTTTTTGTTTGCCCCCCCCCCCCTTCAGAAAAAAATTTGTACTTGGACATAATTTTTAAAAACGATTTGTAATGGCCTTACAAATTCAGCGCTGTTAGGGCTCCCAAATGTCAAACTTTTCGTGAAACTGTCGGAAACAGAGTCCTAATGGTCATGTTGATGGAGATAGTGCTATTTTTCTTAGCCTCGCATCAATTCCTACTTTGAATGAAATGAACGGCATTAATGCCTCGTCCTTCCATTCAGGTACGAGCTTCTTCACAATTGCAGCATTAGTTCCGAGTGATTCTGCGATCAAAGTAGCAATATCTTTCTCACTCACTGTGTTCTTGACACGCGTAAAGAATAGCCAGCAAAGATTTGTAGAATTACTTGACTCCAAAGAACCAGCAACCCTACACCCTTGTTTCAATCGAGTGGACGACATTTGCGGGATTGATTGAACTAGAGGCGAACTTGTTTCCGTGAAAGAAAAACGCGAACCAGCCATTTCGGTAATTGATTCACGAATTGCAGCGATTTCGTGTTTCATGTGCGACACTTCTTTGATTATATCAGTACTGTATTTGTCTGTCTCAGTATTCACATCGACAGCAACGGTAGCCGCAAGAGCAGGGGTAAATGAAGTAGCATCAGTGATCGCCTCGCGTTTATCTCGAAAAGCCTGCATCTTGCGAACGCCGTCCATGATCGTCGTATATGGGGTACACATCCACCAGTTATTGTTGTACCTGCTGCAGCAGGTGACCTCTGCAGTAGTCAGCACAGCACATTCTGCATGATAATTATCCTGACAAAATCCATCACAAGAAATGGTTATCTTTCCAGGCATGACAGGCAAGGCACATTCGCAGCAAAACATCCTCAATCAGCACGACGTTCTCTTGTTCAATACAGCTGGTATGATGAAGAATAACGTTCTATTGTTTTAGACTGTACAAAAGCGGTAGTACCCAATGATAGAACAAACGGATAGTTCGTTTAATCGGGCGAAAAATCGGTTTTTTATCTATAATATCACCAGCGATTTAAAATGTACAATCCGAAAACAGTGCACTATAACTGACAACATCGAATGGCAACAAAATACGATATGGAAATCGATCGCGCGACTATATTCCACGAAAAATCGAAAGCAGCTCAGCTGACAAACAACCGGTCGGAGGGAATAATACTGTACATACTTTTATTATACATAACATGTTACAAAGTTTTCTTAAGACTATTATGTTATGATAAAATCTATATTTTTAAATTTCTTTGCAACAACATTGATATTTCTCCTGTTGCATTATTTTATATAGCTTTTTTAATTACATTGGTTGCACGATTACAGGACTGATAATTTAGTGATAGGTGAGAACTACTGACTTTTTCATCATATCTGGCCTCACTTATAACTTAGAAATAGGCTGCTCAAAATTCAATTCTGTTATCTTACTATATTGTGCTAGGATATTGCCAACCTGGGATAAATACCTAAGTAGGCTACAATCCAATTCGCGCTGTGCTTCTCTTATGTTCAGCACCCCCCTTTTGTGCAAATAAGCAAAGCGTGCATGCCAACTGCGCTACCTGCCCAGTCGTTACATCACCAGATATTTGAATTTTGCTTTATGCGGATCTTCCAGCATGGGTGGATCGTCTCCTGCGAGTGCTGCAACATTGCTATCGGCGCTTGTCGATCGCTCTCACTGTAGAGAATGAACCGGCCTAGTATTTTGTGCGGTTCATCGCGCATGTTGCTCGCTATCACCGGAGAAATATAATGTATGTTGTTGTCGTCGGTGCTCGTTGGTCGCCTCACGACGTGCCATGTGCTGCGAACCCAATTCAAATGATATTGGTTATACGAGTAAGGGACTGATATTTTGGTAGTAGGCAAAGGATACTACGCCATTTGAAGGCCCGATGGTCATTTTTTCGTCATATCTGGTACCACACAAAACTTCCAAAGTAAACAATACAAATCAATACTTTGGAATTGTAGTCCATGTGAGGTCATAGAAATACGGATTACCATTCCACAGTGGTCCAGAATGCAAATTAAGCAGGAATTTTGAGATTTTACTACAACTAAAAAACTTAGCCTTAATAAGTCTTTGGAGAAGTTTTCGTAGTTTGTGGGCCCCTTCTTTTTGTTAAAAAAAATCAGTTAGGGTGGTTCTAATTCTACCAAGATCAAAAAAATAACTTTTTAATAATTCTAGCTCAAGCCAAATAACCTTCAGCGAAGTTGTAGAACAACAAATTTTGGAAAAGTACTTATACTTTTATTTTAAAATTTAAGGTTAGGGTGTTTCTTAGCGTTTCACAGAAAAAAACTGTTTTATTCAAATAACTTTTGCGGAATTGATTTAAAGTGAAGCAGGGGAGCTCGGGGCTAGTTGGCGGTTGGGGTAAGTTGGTGGAATCCCCTTTTCTCCGTTTGTAATATACATAAAGCGCTGTCTCTCATTGTGAACCTCAAGTAATGTGAAACGCATTATCCATTGTGTTCTTGTTGCAAACATTTTGTTTAGTGGAAGCTGTGGGCGATATTGTGTTTTTGAGCATACTTTGTAAATTTTCATAATTTTAATTTTGGAGGAATTCCACGAAGATTCGTCCGAAATCTTAGATTCCGATGAAACTTTACACATTTCACCGGCATGGAAGACTAAACATTTTCCACAGGTAATAAGATTATTTTGACTCAAGAGCAACTTTTCAAAAGGGCGTAAACGTTCCCACGTGTACGAATTTCAATTTTTTTGTTCGGTTACCGTATTTTATACAGCAAAACTATTTGAGAACGAGTTACAGGGAATGAATACTTCTGTCCGGAAAAATATATAATGAAAAAAATGTTGTGTCATTTTTCAACAAAATAAAAATTTCTGTTAAAAAATTAAATTGCGAAAAAACCCATTTTTTTAATTTTTTATATTTTGTCAACAAAAACCTAAAGAGAAAGAAAACATTTTGAAGGTGATTGCATGATGGAGAAAAAATCGGTAAAAAGTTTTTCTAACAATAACTTCAAACATGTTTTTACATTTCCTACTAATTGACATACAAAACTGTAATTTTATTACAGAATATAATTATAAGCATATTTTAAAATCAAAATGCATTTAACAAAATTTTTCCAAAATGTGATAGTTTTCGAGATATTTGGAATTTTGCTCCATCAAAAACAATTTTTTCGTGTAATTATGCTCTTTTCAAAAGTTATTCGCGTTACTCAATCATAAAATGTCAAAAATCTAATGTTTATCGTTTTAAAAACGTAAATGCAACTTTTTCAGTGTATTTGGATCATGGAGAAGCTTTCAATAAAAAAGTTTTCCTAACAACAACTTTTGACTTATTTTTATAATTTATTCTATTTGCAGTCAAAAATACAATTTTCTTTTTGAATATGGTTCTATACGCCATTTTAAATCGAAATGCTCATAACAAAAATTTTCTGAAATGTAGTTCTCGAGATATTTTAACTTTTGTTTTAACAACACAATTATTTTGTTTTATTACGACCTTTTCATAAGTTATTCGCGTTTCTCCATCAACAATAATAGGTTTTTAAAAAGGCCCATAAACTTTCCTGCAACTTTTTCTTTGACATCAAGGCGATATTGTAAATCTTTTGAAAGTTACATGAAAGCAACCAAAATATGATTCAACTATATAGTTTAATCATCAGACCCTATGGTTAAATAATATTTTGGTTACTTTCATGTAGCTTTCAAATGGTTTATAATATCGCCTTGATGTCAAAGGAAAAGTCGTAGGAAAGTTTATGGGCCTTTTGAAAAACCTATTATTGTTGATGAAGAAACGCGAATAACTTATGAAAAGATCGTAAAAAAACAAAATAATTGTGTTGTTAAAATAAAAGTTAAAATATCTCGAGAAATACATTTCAGAAAATTTTTGTTATGAGCATTTCGATTTAAAAAGACGTTTAGAATCACATTCAAAAAGAAAATTGTATTTTTGACTGCAAATAGTATGAATTATAAAAATATGTCAAAAGTTGTTGTTAGGAAAACTTTTTTATTAAAAGCTTCTCCATGCTCCAAATACACTAAAAAATTTGCTTTTACGTCTTTAAAACGATAAACATTAGATTTTTGACATTTTATGATGGGGTAACGCGAATAACTTTTGAAAAGAGCATAATTACAGGAATTAATTGTTTTTGATGGAGCAAAATTCCAAATATCTCGAAAACTATCGGATTTTGGAAGATTTTTGTTAAATACATTTTGATTTTAAATGATTCTTAGAATTATATTCTGTGATAAAATTACCATTTTGTATGTCAATTAGTATGAAATTTTGAAACATGTATGAAGTTATTGTTAGAAAAACTTTTTTACCGATAAGTTCTCCATTATGCAATCACATTCAAAATGTTACTTTTCTCTTTAGGTTTTCGTAGACAAAATAGAAAATTTTTAAAAAAATGGATTTTTTCGCAATTTAAATTTTTAACAGAATTTTTTGTTTTTTTTTGAAAAATGACGCAACAGCCCTTTTGAAAAATTGCTCTTGTATCAAAATATTCCAATTGCCAGAGAATATCATGGAGATTCATACACCGAACACACCTGCAAAGTTTCGTTCGAATCTACGATGGTCATATTTTGCGGTCGGCCGGTTTCTCATGGAATCCCTCTTTGTGTTCTTCAAGGTGGTTTTCAATCTATTCCTCGAATGATTATATTTTTCGATAGAGCGTGAAAAGAGCTTTAAGTATCCGCATGGATATTACACATATCACAACAAAAGTAACTTTTTAAATGCTTTTTCACAAAATATGCTGCTGGGGTAAGTTTAAGTACTATTTACAGTGCAAAAATAGTCATCAAATATGTTCATTTCTGGAATTCACTCCAGAGTAAGAAAAACTTTTTCTTGTGTCTCTTGTCAATGCAGGGGACAATCATTTCGGACAATCACCTGAATAACTTCGAAAATTTGCTTATGAATATGGAGTACGCATCGAAGTTAAAATGACGGGGCATTGAGACTGAAATATAGTAAAAAGTGTCGAATAATTATTGAAAAGACAATCGCCACATTTCATAAGGACCACTGATGTAATCGGATTTCCATTTGATTTCTTATTTTCTGGCATTCCACCAACTTACTCCATACATATCGCCAACTTACCCCGGGGCTGAGGTAAGTTGGCGGCTTTTCCGCGTCACATATTTTTGTCCCTAAAAATGAAGACAACGTATCAAAATTCAGAGATGTTGCCAACAGTCTGCCCTTTCATGTAACGTGGTTCGAGATAGAGCTTCGTAGAAAATTAAATTTTTAAAAACTTTGTCGAAGACTCTGGAAGACACTCTATGTCGTGTACTTTTCATTTTACAATAAATTTACTAAAAATAGGGTGTTACTTAAAAAATTTATATAACTTTTGCAGTTTTAATTTTTCATTAAGATCACGTTAGAAATACTTTTAGATATTTTGAAGAAGAGCATTTTGTCTCCATCTACCGAACCTCTAGCATCTCTCGTTAGAAAGTTATATATACTTTTTACTAAAAATAAACTGTTTTATGAGTAAATATTGCAAGACGTAAAAAATATCGTATTTGTCATTTTTTGATATCTATACTATAAAGCATGCTATATCATATGACAACAACGGTATTTAATGTTAAGTGTCCTAATCGAAGAAGTCCTATTTGAAAAAGTTATATTTCTTTATAAAAATGATCTCATAACTTTCAAACGAAAAATTTCTGGTAGTTGGTGTTTTAAAGAAAATTATGCACCTTAAAATAATCTTGCACCCTTGTCCAAACCGTAGTTTAGTATAAAATGAAAACTTTTTATAGAAATAAAACCGTTTTAAGGAACACCCTAAAGCTTACATTTGGATTTGTTGGGCAATGGAAAGTATAAAAGCTAGAGCTTGCGTGTCTTCAGCAAATTTGTCTAAAATATGTTGTTCTACAACTTCATTGAAGACAGTCAAGCTCTATCTCGAACCGTTCAAAATTTTCATTTTAAATAACGCTAAAATTAGAACCACCCTAGCTTCTGTTTAAACCAAAAGAAGGGGCTTGTAAAGTACAACAACTTTGCCAAACATATTGTAAGGTTAAATCATTTGATTCCTGCTAAATTTACATTCTGGACCCCTGTGCATTCCAAAGCAGAGTAAAGCCATGTCAAGTGATCCTAGATTTTTTCACATTATCGCCGATTTTCATAAGGTATGTTTTATTGTATAGGGCTTATGGTGAATAGCTGTTGGTATGAATATTTCGTTAAAACTCCTTTTTTCCTTTAAGATATTAACCCTTAAACTTTATTGCACGATAAAATTGTAAATTTTATATCTCAAAAACTGCTGAAGGTAATTGAATGAATTTTTGTACAATTATGAAATGATATTAACACTATCTTATAAAAATATATCTATAGTTTAATTTTGTAAATAACGGTACTTTTCACCTATTTAAAAGTACTTCAGTTGTATTTTTTCTTATGTTCTTTACGCTAGAAGTTTTCAAAAAGTATGTCGAATTACGCGGAAATTTTTCACCATCAATAATCTGTATTGATAATTTTTCATTTTTGTATCTATCGGGCGTTATGGATGATTTTGGCCCACTTTGATGCAACCCGCGAGAACGTACACATTGGCAACGCCGTACGTCGCACCGTCAGTATGCGCATCGCGTTGGAAGTGTTCATCGCATGACTGAAAGAAACCACATCTTTCGATTGGTGCAAAAGAGCAAACTTTTCTATACGTATTATCAAAGGTGAATGTTTTCCGTATATTTTGAGAAGCTTTTAGATTTTTTTACCGAATCATATTTTTTTATTATAATTTATCGTTACTAACAATCAAAATGTATCGGAAAGAACCGAAACTTAACTTATGTAATGAGTTTATTTTAATACCATATTCGAAGACACTTTTGTTAGTTATGTACATCTATGTTATACCAAGTTCATTATTAGAGTTTGTCTTCACATCTCGCCCTGAGCAGAAGCAAAAAATCGTCCCGCGCAAGTGAAACAGTCAATTCTACCTAAAAATCAATCGGTGCCTATCACACAAGCAGTCCATATAACAATAGCCTATACCTACTGTGCGATTTAGTGATGAGTGACGGTGCCCAGCAAAAAGCAACCCAGATACGGCCGAACTGTGTTGCTGTTGATTTTTCGAAATGCCCCGTAAGACCAGCCATTCGGGAAGTGGAACAGTTATTAAAAGTTCAGATGAAACTCAATCTGGCTGAAGTGAAAACCCTACAAATGCATCATATCAAACATTGCGTGCTGATTTCGTTCAACAACATTAACCAAGCTGAGTCATTCGCCTCGCGAAACAACATGCAGCACACCGCCGAATGCTGCAATGTTAAATATAGCATTCCCGTATACATCGAGAACGGCGCTGTAGAAGTTCGTGTCCATGATTTGGCTACGCGTACCCCTGACGGCGCGATTAAAAAATGCTTGCAAAAATACGGAGAAGTAGACTCCGTTACACATGAGACTTGGAGGAATTTTTTCCCGGGCATCCCTAACGGTGTTCGTGTGGTGAGAATGCGTGTGACCAAGCCAATTCCCTCATACATAACCGTCACAGCGTTAGGAAGTGACGATGTTCTCATTCATCAAACATCACTAGTCACGTACCCAGGGCAAATTCCTACGTGCCAGTTCTGCACGAAGAAGCTGCACCCCGGGAAACCTTGCGTAGAAACTGTTAAGGAAAACTTAACCAATCCAACTGAAATCAGCCCAGAACCATCTTACGCTAAACCACTAACAGCTTCAAAACCAACATCTTCGAATCAAGCACCAACAACCAGCAACAACAACAACGAAACGAATGCCGAAAAATACGAATATACAATGACGACCGATAAGAGTAAGACACAAACTGGAACATCTGACCGCGAGCAGCAGGAAAGTAGTACGGATGAGGACATGGACATGAACGACAACGCTAAAGAAGACAAACGGATCGAACCTCAAATGGCAGTGGACAACACTGGCAATATTTCGCCCCCTAGAAAAAGGATCTCAACACGCAGCAGAAAGCTGCGTCTAAACGAGACAAAAAACTTAACATAGTTGTTTTTTTTTATTTATTGTAAAAAACGAACAATCGGCCTCGTTGAGCTACCGCATTTGGGCCTAAATAAATTTAATAATTATAAAAAAAAGTTCATTATTAGTCTACAATATTATAAAGTAAAATGGAACATCTTATGACAAAAACATTTTACTTCTTGTTTTTATGTTCACTGAGTGATTTTACTTGTAAACAAAGATGTGTCTTCTGAAAAAAAAATTACTTTGAATAGGTTTTCCAATTGCATGCTACTGACGTGTTTTCTTTCACGCTATTGGTTCTGTTAATTCTGTGTTCTCCAAGCTCCAATAAGATATTATTTACATCTTCGAATTACAGTGAAATATCAATTTTATCATGCAATAAAGTTTAAGTGATAATATCTAAACGAAGAAAAGGTATTTCAACAAAATATTCATACCAAAAGCTATTCACCATAAGCCCTATACAATAAAATATAACTCATTAAAATCGGTGATTTTGCGAAAAATTCGAGGATCACTCGACACTCAGCACTAAGTAACTCAACAGTGACATTATTTCTAGGACCCCAAAGTACCCAAAAAAAGTGTGCTTCTTCGAAAATTGTACGGCGGCAGAACCCATTATACTATGACTTATCTTTCAGTATACGGACCAAAAATTTCGGGATGAAAGTCGTGTAAAGTTTGGAACGATCATATCTTTTCGTATCATACTGCATGGAATTAATCAATTTTCGAAATTTATCGAGAGTAAGTTCAACAATGTTGTATAAAATTTTGAGGTATGGATGACATGCATTAATAACGAAAAACTGTTTTGAAAAATCTTTCGAAAACTACTTGGAAATGGAGGAAAGTTTCAACTCATCTCGGTCAGAGCCGTCAATATGATGCACCAACTGGACACTGAAATGATGAGAAATTTTAAATATAGGTCCGTTACAGTTTTCTTTCATTTTGTGTTGAGCTGTTTAGAGCGTACAGGGTCCTCAAAGGGCTGTACAATACCGGGAAGAAAATATTTGTGAACTGTACACGGCTGGTGGATGAATCAGTTTGTGTCGTTACCTACTACTAGCAGAGTAAATTATTTTCATTTCTGATGGTTAGAGAGTAGCTTGTACGACGAAAAACCGGATTTTGAGCACTCGACCGGAACCAGTTCATGATTCTTTACCGCTAACTTCATGCACCGAGCCGAAAAAACGGAATTTACAACACCCAACTAAAACCAGTCCGTGATTGGTTACCACTAATGTTATGCACCGAACTACACATCTTCAACAAAATAATTGTGATTTTAGTCGGTTTCTATTAGTCAACCTAGTTGAATAACCGGAGACTACATTTCAATATCGAGTGAGAAGGCGATTATTAGAATTCAGTCGGCTCCGTGGACTGACTGTAATAATTAGTTTGTACAGCTCCGTGCTAGTAACGAGGGCAAATTGGAACAAAAATCTCCCACGTAGAGAACATTTTCATTGGAAATCAAATTATCAGTGCAAATTTTATTTTTATTTTTTTCATCAACTATTATTTCTATATCCTACGCACATAGGATTGAAAAACCTAGCCGAAATTATTTAAACATTCGCTTGCAGCGGAAATTAATTATCAACTAATATTATATAGTGCAAAAAAGTTTTCTGCCCAATCAAAGACTTGTCTTATCTATTATGAAAAACCTGTTTTAATCCACCTAGAGGTGCAATTGTGCCTTTCTCATTTCTCCAAACTATGATTTAATAGCTGGTTCGTACAATATAACATTATGGAAATGTCTTTCATTCTTATTACACTTGGTAAGTATATATGTATAAGAGCACCTTTTTGCATTCATCGCGGTATCGGTTTGAATCGGAGTTTTCTAACCCGTAACTCCGGAGCAGGAAGTCGAATGGAAATGGAATTTAATATCAGTTTCCGGGGACGCAACACCTTTCATTTGAGACTAAGTTGATCAAATTGTTCTAGCCATTTTCGAGAAACCAATATAACCGTTATTCTGAATTTAGATGCTTCCGGATCCGTCGATGGTGGACAGTGTGGCCAAAGAGACTTTGAATGATTGTTGGTGACCTAGATCTACAAATTCAACAGTTGTGTTTACATTTTGGAAAAAAATTCACCTTTTCACATTCATCGCAGAATTCGTTAGAATCGGGATTTACTGCGTGATCGTACGTATCACCCTGTAATTCAGGAACCAGAACTCGGATCCACACAAAATTCAACAGCAGCTGATGGACCTTTCATTTAAAATCAAGTTTGTCAAAATCGTTTCAGAAAATTCCAAGAAACCGATGTGGACAAATCAACAAATTTTGATTTGTAACCATACTCTTCAACTCGTAATCCGGAACAAGATGTCGGTTGAAAATGAAATTCAATAGCAACCTATGGCAATATTATACCTTTCATTTGAATCTTAGTTTGTAAAAATCGGTTCAGCCATCTCCGAGAAACCGATGTGTACATTTTGTTAACAAATCCGCCCATACACACACACATTAATACATACATACATACTATTTATTTATTTTCGTCAAGCATATGTAGACTACATAGAATGGTTTTACAATATTTACTTATATACTATACATTATTTCTACGGTTTAGTTTAGATTTGATTTGTTTTCTAGGCATGGAAAGGTCAATTATTACACAATTTTCATTATAATGACGCATCATTCTATTGATGGGGCTATTTTTAGCATAGTTTGTCTTAAAAGATTGTTCTTGGAATAAATTACGAGTTCTTAGTTGTCGGCTAGGTACATAAAATTTTATTTGCGAAAGTAATGATGCGGATTGTACACGTTGAGAAATAATGTCGTTGATAAAGCAAAGCCTGGCAAATTCGCGGCGTTCTTTGAGTGTTTGTATATTAATGAGCATGCAACGTGCTTTATACGATGGAAGAGGAAATGTCGTCTAGTTTAGTTTACGAAGTGCGTACAAAATAAATTGTTTTTGGACTGATTCGATGCGTTCTTCGTACAGGACAGTGTATGGGTTCCATACTATGCTGCAATATTCCAAAATTGGCCTGACTTATGTATTGTATAATGATTTTATTGTGTAAGGGTCTTCAAAATTGTAAGTGAAACGTTTAATAAAGCCCAGCATACTATTTGCTTTATTTATTATTGTATTATAATGTTCCACAAATGTGAACTTGGAGTCTAAGATTACGCCTAAATCTCGTACAATTTTGCATTTTTCTACAAGTTGGTTGCCTAAGCGTATGTCTATGGGAACATTTGAAATTTTTCTGCTGAAGGTTATTGAGTTGCATTTCTTTACATTAAGTTGGAGTAGACTTTTGCTACACCACATGTGGAATATATTAATTTCGCTTTGGAATATTTCAGTGTCTTTGACATTTCTTATTTCCATGAAAAGTTTCATGTCATCTGCATATATAAGCACTTTAAGATGTTTGAGTATAAAGGTAATGTCATTTACGTACAAAATAAAAAGAAGAGGGCCTAAGTGGGAACCCTGAGGTACGCCAGAGGTCACAGAAATTGGTTCCGAGAGTATATTCTTAAAGCGAACTGTTTGTTGACGTTTCGTTAAATATGATTCGAGCCATTTCAATAGTTCATTTTCTATGCCATATTTTTGCAGTTTGAAGAGTAATAAAGGTATGTCAATACGGTCGAATGCTTTACTAAAGTCTGTGTAGAGTGTTTCTTCATGGTTGCCATTGTCCATTGCATTTACAGTAAATGTTACAAATTCTAAAAGGTTTGATGTTGTTGAGCGGACTTTGTAAAAGCCATGCTGCTTGCTTGTTATTTGATTTTTTATTTGCTGAAATATTTTGTCATTTACTAGTTTTTCGAATAATTTTGGAATGCATGATATAATGGCAATCCCACGATGGTTTCGGATGTCCGATTTAGCGCCTGATTTAAAAATTGGCACTAAAAAGGATAATTTCCATATTTCTGAGAATGTTCCATTTTTCAGTGACATGTTGAAAATATGTAGTAATGGTAGAGTGAATTCTTCTGCTAGATTTTTTAAAAATATTGGTGCTATTCCGTCCGGTCCAGGTCCTTTTGATGCGTCTAAGTTTTTAGTGCAGTGGTAATTTCGTGTTCAGATAGTTCATGGACGGAAATGTCATTTGAGAATTCAGGTATAAATGAAAAGTAGTCGCGATCGCGGTCTGTTTCGGAATATGAAGTATAGACTTCTTGAAAGAATTTTCCAAATAGATTACAAATTTCAGTACTGTTATTTCCTACATGTCCGTCAAAATGCATTTGGGATGGAAAGTTGCTACTTTTCAATTTCGTTTTCACGTAATTGAAGAAATTATTTGGACAGGTCTTGATTTCAGTCTCGATTTTACGATTATATTCTTCATGTGCAGTGTTAATGGCTATGTCGAGTTGGGAGCAAATATCCAGATAGTTTTGCCGATTTGTAATGCTATATTCTTTCCTATAAATTTTATGTGCCTTTTGCTTTCTATTTTTTAAATTTTTCAGATGTTGGTTGAACCATACAGGCTGCTGACCGCCATGAGTTCTTCTTCTTCTTTTTACTGGTACTGTTCCAGAGATTAAATTCGTTACAATTAAATAGAATTTAGTCACTGCTTCGTTGACATTTCCGTCTATACTCAATACAGTTTGCCAATTTATTCTACATAGTCTACGGTTGACTTCTTCGAAGTCGGTTTTATGGTATTCCGGCACTTCCTCATACTCCAAGTCGTTCGGGGAAGAGTTTTGATGAAAGAAAATTGAATATTCGATTGCTGTGTGAAATACTTCATTTTTCCTTAATGGAGTCAAAGATGCATTAACACAGAAGTCTTCAGTGCAATTCGTGAATAAGAGGTCTAAATATGAATTTTGTCTATTTTTTACATGGTTGATTTGGTGCAGGCCAAATTCAGATATTTCGTCAAAGAAGTATTGAAGTGTTTCATTTTCCCCTACGACTGGGAGTAAGATAGATTCGTTTTCAATGTCTACGATGAAGTTGGCGTTACGTTGATTAAAGTCGCCATAAATATGCAGTTTTACTTCAGGTTCCATGCTTGACATGATAGATTCTACAGTTTGAAAAAATAGTTCAAATGATTTTTTGTGAGCATTTTCAGGTGGAAAGTACACAGAGGAGAATATGTGCACTTCTCCTGATATTACTGCTTTTGCCCATATATGTTCAAATTCTATATGTTTCATGGTTTCTATTTCTTCTGAAGGAAAGTCTGCGTTTATGGTTATAATGGCTCCTCCTCCAGACTTTTTATTACAAAGAGACAAATTACGGTCATGCCGAAATACATTAAATTGATTTCCAAAAATTTCTTCGTTTCTTACGCTTTCATCCCAGCTACTTTCTGTTCCAAGAATTATGGTAAAAGAATATGAAATTAGTTTTTGCTGGATTTCTTTCATTTTAGATGGGCTTTTCATTCGATTAAAATTTTGGCAATAGACTAAAATTTCAGTCGAATTCTGTTGTGGATGCGAAGAAGTTTTTGGAATATTTAAATTGCTTACAGTTATATTTTCTTCCTCTATAGAGGACGTCGTTACTTCCGAAAATTCGACGTTCCAAATTTATGCGTAGCTTCGCGGAGTTGTTCAAGGTGCCTGGTTCTTTCGCTTGATAAAAATTTTCCATAGGAGTCAAGGTCTGCTGCTGCTTCGTCTGGGTTTAGCCCATATTCCTGATAGACTTCGATGAAAATGCGCAGGAGATGGTCAGGAGTGGTCGGTAGTCCTTCGGATGCGAGTGTCATTTTGATGCTGGTCGGCGTCATTCCTTCCACGCAAATAGATGGGTGTTGGTCCTTCATATATACCAGGTATAGGCGAACAATGTTCATTATTTTTGGTTCGCGAAGTCTTGCTTTTAAAAAGCGACCGTCGCCATTCGTTGATTGTGACGTGAGGCGTACGATTGGAGGGCGCAAGGGGTCCAGTTGGCTGTCTGTGTTCGAATGTTGAGATGTGGTTGCCAATGTGTTTAAACTTTTTTCGCCGCTTGTATGTGTCATTTCCATTTGATTGGGTTGAATGTTTTCGTTAGCTGAACGGTACGGGTTGATGGTGTCGACTTTTTTAAAGTTTATGAAATTTGGTTTTACTGATGGTATTGCAAGACCTGCAATTGGATGTTCGGTGGTTGTGGGAGGAACGGAAAATTGTTTTTTCGCCGTGGCAAGTAGTAATTTGTCTGACGTCTTACCACTGTCGTTATGATGATGATTATTAGTGCGATGTCACGTTGACTTGACTGCTTACGACGTTTTCGGTTGCGTCTTGCCTTATCAGAAGCTTTCTCCTGAAGTCGTCGAATGCGTTGTTTGGCGTCATATTTTGTCCAATCCTGCTGCCATTGCCATTTATCGCCCAAAAATCGCCAGCCTGGAGACGGATGATTTATTTTCTGTTGGATTACTGTAACGTGTGATTTTTCCGCTAATTTTTCAGCCAGGGATTATGATTGATTCATGCCATTTTCTGGTATTGTCATGTTGGAGATTGCAATGGAAATAGCTTTCACTTCATCCTTCAATTCCTCCAATAGGTCGGAATTGGCGAGAGGGTACGGCTCAGAACATTTAGTGGAAAGCAGTTCGTTCTCGAGGTGTGATAGCCGTTCGTTAATTTTATGATTCATATTGTCCGATATTGTTTTGGTCGATTCGCTGATGGTGTCGATCGAATTTTGTAACAAATTGTCACAAGAATGAAAATGCTGACCTAGTTTACTGCATATGTTTTCGTTCTTTTTATGGACGACTTGCATCGACTACTTTACGTCATTAAGTAATTGTTCGATGCTACCGAACAATTCAAGACTGTGGCTCTTTAGATCAGTTGTGATTCGATGTTGTGTGTCCGTATGCGACTTCATCATTTTTAGCAGCTGATCTTGTAGATAGATCATTTTGCGCGTGTCGACCTCTGTCCTAATAATGTGCTGGCAGTCCGCACACACAGACACGATAAATGCCCGGATCAAATTTTCCTGATTACGCTGCACACCCACACAGGCAGCATGGTACGATCTGCTGCTAAATTCGCGTTTCCAGGGGAAGTGGTCGTCGTTTATGTTGCAAGTTTTTACACCGCACTGCATTATTTTACTATTACTTGAAGTTCAATAGCACTGTAACTTACGAGGCACGTGCGCGATGTTTGTTTACGTAGGTAAACAAATACTAATTAATAAATTACTTGCGGAGCGCTTGGAGAGGCGTCCGCAATCGTTGACTGTTCGAACGAAAAACCACATACATACACACATACATACAAGGGGGGCAGCAGGGACAGGAAGGACAGAAGTCTGGGGGCCTAACGAACCCCCCCCCCCCCCCACGGCCCTACTGCGAGTTGGGGAGCTTTGCTAGGATATGGTGGGGCTAAGATTGGGCTCTTCTAAACCTCTAAAAAAAAGCCATAACTCCGAAAGCAGCTCCGACGAAGCGAGTCTGTGCCGCTTCTGCTAAGATCCTAAGATTCCAATAATCTAAGATCTAGACAATAAAAGCACTATAGCCCAACCGGAGTGCCAACCGGCACATCAGGATCGACGCCAGTTACATTCTGATTATGGTATACTGGCCATGGCGAACGTCAGCGGACAGGACACGGAAGACGAATAGGATGGCGACTTTGGGCTGACAGGGGTGCTGTTCTACTCCCTGAGTAAGGAAGGATGACACCGAATTGAAATGGCGAGTAGGCTAACAGCATGGCTGCCTCCGTCCCAACAAAACCCTGGCAGGTCTCCGGGTACGTTCGAAACTCGCCATAATTTGGTTGGTGGTACTAGGTTCGGTTGAAGCATACCCGATTTACGCCGATCCGGCTCTGAACACTACTCTCCATGAAGGATAGTGTCAACCCTTGCATGACCTCACTGCTGCTTTTTGGCAGCATAGATAAACGTGGGATCGCGAGAGGCGACTATGTGCAGCGAGTGGAGATAGCGGTCCGGAGTTGGGACCCAATAAAATGGAGAAAAAACAAGCAACCGATATAAATGGAGCAGGTACAGTGAATCCGTTTGCCAGAGGTGGGTTGGTGAGGTCACCACCACCAATAGTAGCTTAAGTCATCCAGCAAGAGCAGGAGGATGGGAAGCCGAAGCAACAGTAACAGCAGCATCAAAAACAGCCGGAGCAGAGCGGAATGAGCTACACCCCACAAACGCCAAAGGTAGTGGTAGCGAGGCACTTGGTGGAGGAGCTCCACAAGTTCGTGGACAAGAGAAACAATGTCCACAAAGACATTAAGGAGATGGTCATCAAAATCCGGAAGGCGCTACTGTCTGCCGTAAAAGAGTACGATACGGCAACGCAGAGGGCAAATTCAGCTGAGCGAGCATCGGCGTCGGCTAAGGCGACTATCCTCCTAGCCCCTCCGAAACAGGGTAAGGAGAGGCATATTGGAGTGAAGAATACGCCAGTTCCCATAACTCCAAAGAGGACAAGATCCTCGCCAGGAGACGAAAGACCAGGTGGGTCAAAGAGGCAGACGCTCGAGGACGCTGTTGCTGCCGAAGGGTGAAAGCTGGAGTACCGTTGTAAAACGGAAGGAGAAACGCGGGAAACAGCAAAAAAAGAAGGAAGAGCGAAAAGGGAAGCAGAAGAGGAAATCAGAACCCTCGGCTCGTCAGAAGGCGCCTAAGGGAGAAGCCGTGCTCGTCAAAGCAAATGACTAGACTACGTACGCAGCGCTGCTCAAAAAGGTCAGAGAGGACCCGGAGCTGAAAGATTTGGGGGAAAACGCGTTAAGGCGTACCCAAAAAATGAGATGCTCTTCGAGCTTAAGAAGAATACTACAACTAGTAGCTTTGCCTTGCAGGAGACTATAACTAAATCAATGGGTGGAAAGGCAGAAGTTAAAGCCTTAAGCCCGGAGATTGTGCGCAAAAACCTCGACGAAATAACGACGGAAGACGAGCTAAGAGGTGCTATGAAGCAGCAGTGCAAACTGGGCGAGGTGCACATGACGATCCAGTTAAGGAAGGGATACGGAGGAACGCAGACAGCGATGATTCGTTTACCGGTAACCGCTGCAGACAAGGCGCTGGAGGTAGGTAAAGTTACAGTTGGATGGTCGAGATGCCTACTGAGAGCCGCCCCACGAGTAAATAAACAAGCGGAGAAATGCTTCAAATGTTTAGGCTTTGGACATTTAGCAGGGGCTTGCAAAGGCCCGGACAGATCCGGGATGTGCTGGAATTGCGGAGA
Source organism: Topomyia yanbarensis (assembly GCF_030247195.1). Lineage (NCBI taxonomy): Eukaryota > Metazoa > Arthropoda > Insecta > Diptera > Culicidae > Topomyia > Topomyia yanbarensis. The sequence goes on along the minus strand of NC_080672.1, from coordinate 218,937,023 downwards.
GACGGGCCATCTTGCGGGAGACTGCACGCAGAGGCCGAAGTGCTTGCTTTGCACCCCAGTGGAAGGAAACGACCATCAGACGGGTGGCTTTAAATGCCAAGCCTATAAGAAGGCGACTGCAGGCCAACGGTGATGGAGATGACCCAGATAAACCTGAATCACTGTGATACCGCACAGCATCTGTTGTGGCAGTCTACGACAGAAACTATGTGCGATGTTGCTTTGATCGCAGAGCATTATCAAGTCCTCCCTAATAACGGTAACTGGGTGGCGGATAGATCAGGAACCGCTGTGATACAAGTAATGGGAAGATTCCCCATCCAAGAAGTGGTAGAACGTTCATACGAGGGTTTCGTGATAGCCAAAATCAACGGCATCTTCGTATGTAGCTGCTACGCTCCCCCAAGGTGGACAGTAGAGCAGTTCAGCCTAATGCTGGAGCAGTTAACCGAGCAGTTGATCGATCGGAAGCCGGTAGTCATTGGTGGTGACTTCAACGCCTGGGCTGCGGAATAGGGCAGTAGAGTAACCAACACAAGAGGGTGCATCCTGCAGGAAGCTCTAGCGAAGTTAGACGTACGATTGTGCAATGAGGGCTCTGTTAACACATTTCGGAGAGACGGGAGGGAGTCTATCATCGTCGTCACATTCTGTAGTCCCTCATTGACGGCGAACATGAATTGGAGAGTAAGTGAAACGTATACGCACAGTGACCACCAGGAGATTCGCTACCGTATCGGTCAACGGAACCCCGCGGCAGTACAGAGAAGAGTGACCGGCGAACGAAAGTGGAAGACGAAAGCCTTCAACAAAGACTTCTTTGTTGAGGCACTTCGGCCGAACGGCGGGACCGAGAACGTGGATGCGTCTGACCTAACAAGAAGGATTGTGGCGGCTTGTGACGTAAGGCAGCGTTTCGGGAAGCTAGGGCCACTTTAAAACGGGAGATCAGACTTAGCAAGTCAGAGTGCCACAAGGAGCTATGCCGAGAAGTAGACGCCAATCCCTGGGGTGACGCATACCGAGTCGTGATGGCGAAAATGAAGGGTCCGACGACGCCAACCGAAATGTGTCCGAGCAAGCTGAAGATAATCGTCGTGGGTCTTTTCCCGAAGCACGATCCAACTATATAGCCACCGACACCGTACGGTGAAGAATAAGGAACAAGCACGGATCGGCAAGTGACTAACGACGAGCTAGCAGAAGCATCGAAGCGCCTAAAATCAAAGATAGCCCCTGGTCCGGATGGAATACCAAACGTGGAACTGAAAGCTGCGATCCTGGCATATCCGGACATGTTCAGGATAGTGATGCAGAAGTTCCTAAATGAAGGCAACTTCCCCGAAATGTGGAAGGTCCAGAAGCTGGTGTTGCTGCCGAAGCCAGGGAAGCCACCTGGCCATATGCCTGCTGGATACACTCGGAAAACTCCTGGAAAGGATCATTCTTAACAGGTTGACGAAATTCACGGAGGGTGAGCGCGGACTGTCCAAAATGCAGTTCGGTTTCCGCAAAGGAGCATCGACAGTGGATGCAATTTGGATAGTGCTCGAGAGTGCTGAGAAGTCATCTAAACAGAAGCGAACAGGAGATCGATACTGCGCTGTGGTCACGATAGATGTGAAGAACGCGTTCAACAGTGCCAAATGGGAAGCCATCGCTGCAGCGCTGCATAGAAACGGGGTTCCCAACTATCTATGCCAGATTCTGAAGAGCTACTTTCAGAGCAGAGTGCTACTGTACGAGACGAGTGAAGGACAGAAGTCATTGCGTGTCACAGCGGGCGTTCCTCATGGCTCCATTCTCTGTCCAATCCTTTGGAACGGGATGTACGATGGGGTCTTAACGCTGCAGCTGCCTAGGAAAGTTAAAATCGTAGGTTTCGCGGACGACGTGTCACTAACGGTGATGGGTGAGACACTTGAAGAAGTGGAGGTGTCGGTGATGGAGACAATAGACGCGATCGAGAGCTAGATGAACGGGGTCAAGCTGCAAATAGCTCACCACAAGACGGATGTGTTGTTGGTCAGTAACTGCAGATCGGTTCAACGGATGCAGATCGACGTCGGAGGGCACGTGATTGCATCGAAACGTGCATTGAAGCAATTGGGAGTTATAATCGACGACCGGTTGAGCTTCAACAACCATGTTGATTACGCCTGTGAAAAGTCGGCGAAGGCAACGAACGAAATAGCGAGAATCATGCCAAACGTCGGCGGTCCGAGAAACAGCACGAGACGTCTGCTATCTACTGTTTCGTCATCGATACTCCGATATGGGGTTCCTGCCTGGAGTGCTGCGCTGAAAACCAAGCGGAACCGTGAAAAGCTAAACAGGACATTCCGACTGATGGCCGTACGAGTCGCGAGTGCCTACAGAACAATATCGTCGGAGGCAGTATGCGTTATCGCCGGGATGATCCCCATCTGCATCACCCTGGCGGAGGACGTGGAATGCTATCAGCGGAGAAATGCAGAAATGGTTCGAGCGGAGTCGTTGGCTAAATGGCAATAGGAGTGGGATAACGCGGAGAAAGGAAGGTGGACCCACCGACTCATCCCAAATGTATCGGCCTGGGTACATAGGAAGCATGGAGAGGTGAACTTCCATTTGACGCAGTTTTTGTCCGGGCACGGATGCTTCCGGAAGTACTTGCATCGGTTTGGACATGCTTCGTCACCCTTTTTCCCGGAGTGTGCGACTGTGCAGGAGACACCGGAACACGTGGTCTTCGAATGCCCTAGATTCGAAGAAGTTCGTAGGGGTATACCTGGTATGACAGTGGACAATATCGTCGAAGAGATGTGCCGTGACGAACATACCTGGGACGCTGTCAACAGAGTGGTCTCGAGCATACTCTCCGAGCTGCAGAGGAAGTGGCGAAGAGACCAGCAAGAAGCCGCAAATCGGATTTCGAGAGAAATTCCACCGCCGGGGAACTCTCCAACTGTGTAGATTAGGTCCACCGCCGGGGACCAGTTGAGTAGTACGTGACGTAGCACAGAGTTGGGTCGTCGGGGCGCCTGGGAACCGGACGTCAAGCTTCACCGGAATCGCTGAACCGACCTCGACCTCCTACCTGGTAGCTCGTGAGTAGGCTAGATCCACCGCCGGGGATTAGACCGAGTAGACCGCGTCGCAGAGCTAGCAGTGGGTCGTTGGGGCGCTGGTGAACCGGAAGCTACGCTCCAACCGGAATCGCCGGATAGACCTCAGCACCTACTGTATGGCCTGTTGAGTAGGCTAGATCCACCGCCGGGGACTAGATCGAGTAGATCGGGACGACGCAGATAGCTAAATGGCTCACAAAAACGAATATCGGAATCAGGAGAAATCTACCGCTCGGTTGCAGGAGAATAGGCTAGATCCATTGTTGGGGACTAGACTGAGTAGTTCGCGAATAAGTGAGGGCGGGAGCTGAATGGCTCTTCGGGAAAGTAGAGCGAAACGGAACGAGATGAAGCCAAAAGGCTCAAGAAATTGTGGTGCTATAACCAAAGAAAAATCGCTATCGGGAGAGCCTCCTTCGCCGGGGAACTCTCCGTCGGCGTAAGCTAGATCCACCGCCGGGGACTAGACTGAGTAGACCGCGACGAAATACCACCAGTCGCAGGTCGTCGAGGCATCAGCGAACCGGACGCCCTGCTCCACCTGGTTGGTTGGCTCGATTTCGGGTGAACTTCTCTCGCCGGGGAATTCTCCGTCGGAGTAGGCTAGGTCCATCGTCGGGGACTAGACCGAGTAGTTCGCGAACAAGTCTGGTGCTTAATGAGTAAACGGCGCTGAATGGTGCGAGAAGGGAGTTGCGGTGCTAACTGGCACAAGGGAGCCAAAGGGCTTGGTGAATTAGACAGTCTGAAGCTTGCCGCCCAGACTGTACTCGTAGGGGAGGAGTACTAAGCCTAGACTCACAGCCAGCTTTCCGACTGCCATGCAGAACTTGCCAGTCTGTGTGGATGGTAGAGAATTGGTGGGGTGTAGAGGAGTGGGGCTGTAACCCTGCGGAAGAAACGAACTAGTAAGTAGTTGAATTAGAGTGTGTGCTATGCACATAAAAACCCCTCCCCGAAGTAATGCCGTAAGGTAGTGCCGGGGAGGAATCAGGTTCTGGGCGAGAGCAGTGGTTTTTAGCGGGTCGGGTGATGGCAGCCCAAACCCGTTCCCTGAGACATTGGGGTTTTTATACATTTTTCCTCACTCAGGGTTTTCTTGAAATTTTTTTTACTGCTCTCTAAAAAAAGAACATACATACACACAGATATTTTGCGATCTCGGCGAACTGAGTCGAATGTTATATGAGACTTGGCCCTCGGTTAGAAAGTCGGTTTTTGGAGCAATTGCATAACCTTTCTCTATGAGAAAGGCAAAAGAATAATATTTAATTAGCTTAATCAGCATGAGTTCAATGTTATCTTCATGGATTATATTTTGAAATGTTGGTGGAATGGGTTTGAAAGTGGAGGGAATGGGGGGTTAGTAGAGTGGGAGTGGAGGATGCGTCAGAAATCCTTCATCTTATTTCAGTATACGGGGTGGATGAAGGAAATGCGGGCGTGAGGGTGGTCCAAGGGGAGGGGAGTGATGAAAAGGGAGGTGTAAGGGTAAGGCGGGGGGAAGGGGCGGCGACGCAATACTCAACTGCATATTTTGCCTTCCATTTGAGACTTGATTTGAGAAAATCGGTTCAGTCATCACCGAAGAACCGATGTGACTTTAATTGTGGAATATGCCCGGAATTTCGGACTTCCGGAATCGGTGATAGTGGACAATATATTCAAAGCATGTTTGATTGGCAATCAGTGATCTAGATCTGCGATTAGAAGTAATTTGCTGACAATTTCAATAGTTTTTAGCCTCTGAGGTATTACGATTGTACCGATTTATATGGGAAATTCCAGTGTGTCCTTACTAATACCCCTGTAACTCCGGAAGCAAGAGTCAGAACCGAATGAAATTCAGCAACAGTCGATGGTATTACTGTGTCTTTCATTTGAAATCAAGTTTGTAAAAATCGGTAGAGAATTCGTTGGGGAATGGGTGTGATATTAGCTTAGGAACTTGGCGGGTTCCCCGGGGGCGTCATGAACCGTCATAACTGGCCAATGTGGTCAAAGCTGCTTTAATTGATCATTAGTGATCCAGACCCGCAAACTGGAGTAATGTTACATCAATTTTAATATGTTTTACATCATTTGAACATCATGGTGGTACCAGTTTATATGGGTATTTGCTACGTGACCGCACTCTTCAACACGTAACTCCGGAGCCGGAGGTCGGATCAACTAAGAATTCAATAGCAGCTTATGGGAGCGTTATACCTTTCAGATGAAACTAAGTTTGCGAAAATCGGTTCAGCCATCTCTGAGAAAATTGTGTGAGTTTAAATGACACACACATACACACACAGACATTTGCCGATCTCGACGAACTGAATCGAATGGTGAATGACACTCGGCCCTCCGGGCCTCGGTTAAAAAGTCGATTTTTACAGTGATTGCATTCCCTTTCTTTATATGAGAAAGGCAAAAAAATACTTTAACATATTGTATTTCCAAAAATCGCAATTTTTATTATTGAGGATTTCGGTTGAAAACAAGTAATCGTAGCAGATTTTAGGACGTGATATCGAGGAAAGTCATGTTTCATAGCGTTTTGCTTTATCTCGTTTGGCCTTCTAGTCAAGTTCACCTCACCAAATGTGGCAAGATCTTCTTCCGGAGAATGTTTCTTGGTTTTCTTACAAGTTTCAAATTTCAAAGTGTAATTGATTTCAACGGTTTCCTTGACACTCTGAAACAACTTTCATAATCTTGGACTCAACTGGATTACCTGCGCTTCGTTGACTGGTATGAAAAGAATTTGATATTCAGTAACAAGTACAGTTTCCCTAAGATTTTGAGTTTTTTCTTTTGCTACATACGCTCAACAGGACGTCCATCGTGCGATGGAACCTTCCAGCAGTTGAATATAATAGTTTTCTGAAGCTGTTCTCAATTTGCAGTAATGAATTGATTTCTTTTCGTGCAGAATTGAACTACATATTTTGCTTCAACTGTATTTCGAAATGAATCAGCTGGTGCCAAAGCACTTTGGAGCGATCTGGTTTAATAAAACCATCATTGTGTTTCCCAGATAACTAAACCTGAATCTTGTCTAGAATTATTCATTATTTTTCAATATCCTTGCAAAAGTTTGATCTTCGCACAGGCAATATAGTAAAACGAGAAAAAAATGTCAAAAATACCTAATTATTCAAATAGCTCACATTCGAAATGGCGCAATTATGCGCAAGATTTTCTTCACCAATCTATTAGTATTTGGATTAAACTTAATCAGCGTATAAGAGTTTTCACTGGGACGAATTAGGCACAAGAACATTTTCAATTTTGAAAAGTGAGAAAATCGCGATTTTTTGTCATTGTATCCAAGTTTTATGAAACTGATATTTTTAGCATACATGGGTCTATCTACACCAAAAGGTAACCCTAACCTCGGTTTATTAGGAACAAAAGATATTTGACTCGGAACAATTCGAATCACCAATGTCTGAAGATTTTGTTTACACGCGCGACTTTGATTCAGACAAGCAGAATTAAAACGCCTCTACCTTTGACAGAGTAACAGTATTGCCAAACCTTAGGAAATACTCGCAACATGGGTGCCAATTAATGTATAAATTACTAGAGAGCATAATGATATAGTATAATGCCCTTGATAACAGTTTTTGAAAATTTGGCTTTCGGCCAGCTTTTTAAATCAAATACTCCTCTGTACGACAGTCCGAAATTTGCGCACACGCGCGAGAAAAAACGATTTTAATTCATCTGGCTGAAACTCATTCCTGGTTGGTTCCCACTAATCACATGCCGCAAATTTTGAAAAGTTTTTGTTCGAAGCTTTATCTCTTTGACGATGGAAGTAGACTGGTTTCATTCGATGCTCAACCCATTTGGCTTCGAACGTAAACTGAACCGAGTACAGCACCGGAGGTCGTATGTGGCCGTAATGGAATATCTCGCCTCCGGAATATCAAAACTGACAGGAAATGCAGCCCGCGGAAATAAAAAAAACAGGATTATCCCCCGTTAGCTGCAGCTGGCCATTCGAAATGACGGATTCGAACAAATTGCTCTCCGGCGTTACCATTGCCCAGGATGATGTGTTGCTTAATATCCATTCCATTTTGCTGCAAAAGAAGACTAAAAGAACTAAGTTTTTTCTTTGTTGGCAGGCGAAACGCTGCCGAGAAACCCCGAAGCGGCCCTTTTCAGGGCGACCAATGATGAAGAGTTTTGATTTGATATTCCTTCTCTCTCCTTTGTTGGAGTTTCATAACTTTTTAATTAATCTACAACTTCTTTGAAAACAACACACACTTACCCAACCAACTTGATAGGTATTATTAGGTGTTATTACATATGTACTAGCAGACCAGTGCCGCCATCATGTAGTATCAAGATTGAAAATAATCCAAGTTGGCAGAAGAGAAGGGGGTTTGTTTGTAATGCAATGCAAAATGAAAATTTTACTTAAATATTCTTACTACAATGTAATTTGGTATTGGTTTTATTATGAAAGACACAATATGTCTGAGGCGAACCAGTCTGATATCTCTCGGCATGGTGGTTACTAATTTGGCATGGATGGCGCATAAATTCATACCCGTGAACAAAACGACCAGGTAGGCCTTGCTGGCTATACCTATTGTACCCCCATACCTCTTTGACCCCATTCTACTCCACTCATCCATTATCATATACACATCCAAACGCCCACATACATATACGCACATACAAACTGCACCTATTTTTTCCTGATAATGAACAAATAATATTTCACCTTTACGTATCGTTCCAGTCTCTTGTCATACCAGCAAATCCCTTGCTAGCCAATGGACAGATACCAACACGATTTAAAATCAACCTAGCCGATGGACAAACTCATCAAAGTACGGGCAATTTAGGACTACCAGTGAAAGGTGTGCCATCTCAATTAGTTGGAGGATTTGTGCCTTCCAATGCTGCAACTATTACGACACAATTTGTTAGTGGTCAATTTCATGTTGGCGAACGAAATCTTCAACGGCAACTAGCGATTGGAAATATACTCGACAAATCAAAAACAAATGCTGGTGAAAAACAAATAACTAGTGATAGGATTGTCTTCCCCGTGGAAGTGGGGGAAATAATTTCCGAGTCTTTTAATGATCTGAATAATCCCGCAAACGCTCAAATCATCGATAAGACAAACCAACAAAAGTATTTTAAACGTGAATCAAACTCAAAAAAAAAAGTGCTAAAACGTGGGTTGCTGTTTTTAAAAGATGGTACAATTCTTAATGAGAATCCTGCCAAAAATAGCGAATATAAGATCAATGGGCTGGCCGAATTTGGCTTGCCCAATTTTAAGAATAAGCTTGGTAAGGAAACAGACATCGAGGGTGAAATTCGAGAGCATGACAGTGAACCAGCCGAGGGAGAAGTTAGTGCTATAATGAATGTATGCACAAAATGTGATGAAGAGCCGTTCACTAAAGCAATTGTGTTTGCATGGAATGACTTGAGGGTGCACATGGCTCATGCACTAAGAGCTAAGGCATCAGTAATTTGCGGACAATTTTGAGTGAGCAGTTTCTTGTCATTGTAGAAAGTAAATAATTTCGCTGTTTTTGGAACAAACTTTAATCCGAATTGTTTGCGTCCCCTTTACCCACGTCAGGTAATTTTACATTACATAGGTAATCAAATGTAATTTTTAAATTAACTCAAAGAATAAACAATAATCTTAGAACACCATCTTCATTATTCGTAATATACTACGCAACTATGATCTTCGCCATATTCTGCAGATAAACACATACAAACATTTAGATTAATGGTATAAAGAATTGTCTTGTATATATAAAAAAATCGTTTTTAATTTCATTGTGATGACATTTTGCCTTGTATATCAGAACCAGATCCACAATCTCGGACCGTATATTTCAATTCTGGGCCAAACACAATGTTTGACATTTCCTTAAAAGAAATGCAAAGAATTCGCTCAAACTATTAAGTTTATATATATATATATATATATATATATATATATATATATATATATATATATATATATATATATATATATATATATATATATATATATATATATATATATATATATATATATATATATATATATATATATATATATATATATATATATATATATATATATATATATATATATATATATATATATATATATATATATATATATATATATATATATATATATATATATATATATATATATACTCAGGTTTTTTTACGCGGGGGATACAAGCCGCGTAAATGAAAACCGCGTGCATAGTTCCAAATTTTACTTCGACATCGACTTTTTCTAAAGTTAACTTCCCAGTAGTATCCTTGATTTGAATTATTATCGCTAATCCTAATGCCAAAGAACAAATAAAAACCTCTCGAAAACGAACCGTTTGGGAAAATCATCATCATTACTGGAATTTTCATTTTCACGAATCTTTTCGATAACCTTCCGTCACTTACGTTAATGCACTGGGTGTACAGTGCTCTGAAAATCTAGCGGAATCGTCTTAGGACACCAGCGGGTCTAATTCAGAGCTATCTGCGCGGCGAGTTAAATCTGTAAAGAATACTAAAAATTAATTTCTATTCCATAATTTTCAGTTCAGCAATTCGAGAGATCGTGCTCACCGCAAGCCATGAAAACTAGACTACGTTGTGAGGCGATGGTCACTATTTATTAAAAAATCACGGTTAAATAAAAAATTAAACTATTAAAAAATTTCAAATAGTTTATAATTTTCACAAACTTATTAGGAAAAAATGTAATATTGTGTAGGAAAAAAGCTTAAAATTTCAGGGGGATGCAAGCCGCGTAAATGAAAACCGCGTAAAAAAAAACTTGAGTATATATATATATATATATATATATATATATATATATATATATATATATATATATATATATATATATATATATATATATATATATATATATATATATATATATATATATATATATATATATATATATATATATATATATATATATATATATATATATATATATATATATATATATATATATATATGTATATATATATATATATATATATATTTATATTTATATATATATATATATATACATATATCTATATACTATATTATAAAACGCTTTTATTCCACCTAACAGCATGATGAGACATTTCTTATAACTCTTATCACTCTCTTCGGATATTATATCGTTTGAAAACATTTAGAACTTGATGCTTCGCGATGTTTTTGATAACACATACTACATGGGATAGTGGCAGGACTCAGAGAATCGCTCAAATCCGCATAGGACAACATTAGTGCTAGAAATCTCAAATCAAATCAATGGGAAAGCGAAAAAATGGCCCATAAAATAGACATGCAAACGAATTATTGCTAACGCTCTGTTAATAAAAATATCCTAATTGTGATGGGAAAACTGCATTTTCTAAAGGGGTTATATATTGTACTGAGCCAAAAAATCGATTTTTTTTTGAATCGATTTGAAGTTTATACTTTACTCAAATTTCCAACGCGACTGAGAACTAAGAAATCAACGCTTTTTCTTGAAAAGGGCAATACTAGCAGTGATACCATTCAAAGAAAATCAACAGTGAATATTTCCAGACCTGGTTTTATTTCCTATTTAAGAACTATTGTGTTTTTTACATCCTAGATTGCATGATTCAGTGATCGAAACCCAAAACTTCATAAAGTATTTGAAATTATTAAATTTACAGTTTTTTTACAATAACTACCGTTCTGCACCACCGATTTCGTCCGTGTTTTTTCAATAGCGATCATTGTTACTATTAACAGCTGGTATCAGCTTCATAATCCTAAAAAAATACGAAAATAACAGTTTCACCTCTAAACTGCTAGCAAAAAAAGTATCGCCCTGTTTGTTTGCATGGAGCGTGGAGGGCGAAACTTAAAATAAACAAACAAAAATACAGTTTCGCCTGTTGTATTTTTTGCTGTAGTTTAAAAAAGCAACATCGTAGAATCCAAATTTTTAGGTTAATTTGTTGCGTTTCAAAGCCCTCATTCGCATGTATGAAAAAAGCCTTATGATTACATTTGTAAGTATCGCCCTTTCACAAAAAAGCGTTGAAATGAAATCGCACCTCCTGATATCACGCTATCTCTGAAGTGCATGCGTGCATAGTTCCAAATTTTACTTCGACATCGACTTTTTCTAAAGGTAACTTCCCAGTAGTATCCTTGATTTGAATTATTATCGCTAATCCTAATGCCAAAGAACAAATAAAAACCTCTCGAAAACGAACCGTTTGGGAAAATCATCATCATTACTGGAATTTTCATTTTCACGAATCTTTTCGATAACCTTCCGTCACTTACGTTAATGCACTGGGTGCTCTGAAAATCTAGCGAAATCGTCTTAGGGCACCAGCGGGTCTAATTCAAAGCTATCTGCGCGGCGAATTAAATCTGTAAAGAATACTAAAAATTAATTTCTATTCCATAATTTTCAGTTCAGCAATTCGAGAGATCGTGCTCACCGCAAGCCTAGACTACGTTGTGAAGCGATGGTCACTATTGTGAAATAGTGACCATCGCTTCATGTTGTCACTATTTATTAAAAAATCACGGTTAAATAAAAAATTAAACTATTAAAAAATTTCAAATAGTTTATAATTATCACAAACTTATTAGGAAAAAATGTACTACTGTGTAGGAAAAAAGCTTAAAATTTCAGTATTTTCTCTATCTGCAACCTATAATCCCTTAAGTATACCAATTAATTGGTATACGAATTGGAATAGGTTCGCCAAATTTTGGAAGAAGTCTATAAAATAACCCCTTGAAAACTACCTAAAAATTGTTGTAGTTCGATGCAATAAAAAAATCCCCAAAAATGAAATGTACCTATTAATGTGAAACACAGTGAATAATACATACAATAAAGACCCATTTTTATCAATCTCATGGTGTATTTTAGGTTGACAAAATGGGGACATTGACTAAATCGGGCAATTTTTTTTCTTTATAATAAACTGAAGCTGTTAAAATATTCTTCCTGTCCCTTGATGTAGTCTGATAACTATTTCTGATTATGATGAACTTTTTATTTTTGCATATTTCCATCTTCATGATAAGGAAAACATGCTCAAGAAAGGATTTACTCGAATTCAGTCTTGTTCGTCTGCTATAGCCCATCAAACATATGTTCATATTTGGCTGATAAAATCGGGGTTTCAATGTATTATAATAGATATTCAGCATTCGAAGAAGTTTCTTGTGAACGAGTGTAGAACGACTTTGTTTCTACTTACTTGAAGTCAGCGGCGTAGCCAGAAATTCGGTTTGGTGGAGGTTTGGTGAAAATCGATCATACTGTCCAAACGGCATAATTCCGAAACCGTAATTTTTGAAGTTTTAAAATTATGCAGAATTAATTTTTCAGAAAATAGTAACAGAGTTCGTGTCTTTAGCGAATTTGTTGAGACTTTATTGTAGTCATGAATATTAACCTGAGAAAATTCACCATAAATACTTCTTGGACGATATACCGTCAAAATTATTTTATCAAATGATGCGCTGTTTAACGTTTGTAAAATTCATAGAAGATACCAAACCTCCGAAATTGGCGGTTTCAAAATGATGCTATCTTGACCGTAAATTACTGTTTTTAAACATTTGACCTATACATATAATTGGTCATACAACAAAAATCAAATGCTCATCAAAATCGATCAGAACCTGCTAGTCTCTACATTCGGAAAGTGTTATCCTCGTTATTAATCATATTACGTTTTCGTCGCAACTCGACGCATTCCCAAAATAAAAACCTGTTTTAATCCACCTAGTGGTGCAATTGTGCTTGTCTCATTTGTCTAGACTACGATTCCATGGCTGGTTATGTTCAATACAATGGTGGAAATGAATATTACATGTTCAGTACGATTTGCACATACATACAATGGATCGACAGCCACGATCTTGAGATACTATATGATACTGAAACATCGCTTGAAACCAGCGGCGGTTCATGGAAAAAGATCCGGGAGGTCCAGGTCCTGCCGAAAATTTTCAACTTGTTAAGAAATTTTAAACTATTTTTAATTTTAAAGTAGCAACCCATCACTGCATACTCCCTCCGGGTCGGTATGATTGACGATTTTTAGAGTGATTGCATAACCTTTCTATATAAGAAAGGCAAAAATGTACCAAAATCCAAAAAAGTCAATTTTTGTCAAACATCTCAATGTTTCATGCATTTTAAAGTTATTTGGCATCAAAAATACAAATTTGATTTTGAAAATTTTTCATTTCAGTTTATATGGGAATTTGCTGTGTGAATGCACTCTTCAAATCGAAACTCCGGAACCGGAAGTTCAATCAATAAAAAAAATCAATAGCAGCCGATGGGAAGGTTGTACCTTTCATTTGAGACTAACTTTATGCAAATCGGTCCAGCCATCTCTGAGAAACAGAGGTCACATTTTTTCCACATACACACATACATACACACAGACATTTTCCGATCTCGACGAACTCAGTCGATTGGCATATGACACTCGGTCCTCCGGGTCGGGATTAGATTGACGAATTTTAGAGTGAATGAGAAAGGCAAAAACATTTTTAGCAAATGTAGAAAGTTATGCATTATTTTGGTGAGCAGTTCTATATTTCATAGACATTAAATCAATTTTAACTTCGCTTCCTATTAAATAAAGACCCTTATTACAGTACATCTCTACAAAAACGAGCTCAATTTGAAAATAAAACTGAGGATTATGATTGATTACAGAACTCTGGAATTTTCTATTGGAATGTTTTCAGGCAGGAATTTGATATTGATGCAATTAGACAACTGTGAAATCAAGACCAATAGATCAGTTACATATCAGGACCCCATTCCGACAATTTATCAAAAGTCCTCATGATGTTTACAACAATAGGTTATCAATCTACGGCTCAGATAATTGTTATTGTAATATTGAATTAAATCAGTCTGCATCAATAAATTTTCAACTTCAATCCAATTTTTTTTGGGTGTGGGAGGGGGGAGTTGTATGGTGTTAAACCCCTAAACCTTCTCTTGGCCACGCCGTTGCATGGAGTTATTTATTTCGCTTTTCATTTTCCGATATGTTTCAGATCGATCCGATGGTCATAAGTTAGAAAAATTGCAGTCAGAAGGTTCGCACAAATGAACATTTTTGCACTGATAAGTTATCAAGTTCCTTCCAGACAACTTGGAAGTGTTCGGTGATTATTTCTAGCGGTTGTAGATAGAAAAATGAAATACAAAATTCGTTTTATCGAAATAATGTTTGGCTTATTTCAATGGATAATTACTATATTGAACAATAAATAGGCGACAAAGAGTAATCAACAAACAACAAGGCATAACTTTTAAAGATTCAAAATAGATATTTGAAGTCTTCAGTAAAGTTATTCGCAAAAGTAAGAGCTACAAATTTGCTGAAGGCATCATTTCGGTATAATCACTTTCAAGAAAATTTGTGAAAATATCTCACTCATAGGGGGATTAATCAGCAAAAGCATAATGCCAAAAGAAAGGGCATATTGCCTCCATTAAATTCTCCGAAGATACTATTGACCTAAAATAAGCCGTTTTGGCGTTAATAATAAATTACATGTTTTTGGTCATATTTCTGGCAATGGGAAATGATAAAAATGTTTCGTCCGCATTTAATGTTAAATATCTCTTTTGAGAATAGTCCGATTTCAACAATCTATAGTTTGTTCGAAAGGTATTCGTTAAAGCTGTCCAAAAACATATGAACTGGTAATCTATATTGTCAATTTCGGCAGATAATTCAAAAAAATTGCAAAAAACGCCATTTTTACGCATTCAAACATTCATATCTTGGAAACTAAACATCAGAATCAAAAACAAATTAATATCGTTCTTACTGTTTTTTAGTTCTTTCATTCAAAATTGGTTTGGATAAGATCGGTTCAGCCATTGCTGAGAAACACGAATGAGAATTTGTCCGTAACACACACACACACACACACACACACACACACACAGGGGCAGCAGGGACAGGAGGACAGAAGTTCAGGGGCTTAACGAATCCCCCCCCCGCCCTTCGGAGCTACTGCGAGTTGGGGAGTCTTGCTAGGATATGGTGGGGCAAGTCAATGTTGGGCTGCCGAACCTCTAGAAAAAGCCATGTAAATCCGAATGTAGCTCCGACGAAGCGAGTCGATGCCGCTTCCGCTAAGGTTTTACCCAAGACTTTAACATAAAGCACCCTTACCCAACGGGAGTGCCAACCGGCACATTAGGATCGACACCAGTAAGATCCTGATTACGGCATACTGACGGCAAAACACGGATGTGAATAAGGATTTCATCGAAATTATCTACGGACCGAAAGCCACGCCATTCCACTACCCTAATAAGGATGGGTGACACTTCCCCGAAACGGCGAGTGGGCTAATGGTGCTGGCTGCCCCCCGTCCCAGTAAAACTTTGGTAGGTCTCCAAGTACGTTCGAAACCCGCCACCTTAGCTGGTGCAAGTAGGCTCAGTTGAAGGCTCCTGACTAGCGCCGATCCGGCTCTGAACGTGGTACCCCATGAACCCTTGCATGCGACCTCACTGCTCGCAAAGGTATCAGGAATCAGAATATATTGGCTGAAATGGCAGAAGACAAAATCAACAAAAACAACAAAAATTCTAACGGAGCAAGGTGGGCTAGCGAGGTCACCGACCCAGCATAACGAACAAGTGCAACAGCAAGTGCAACCATAACAGCAGCAGTAGCGAGAGCAGCCTAGCGAGTCCACACAGAGCACGAGCGGCAACAAACCAACTGGACGCCAAGGAAAGCTAGGATTTCTGGTGCGCACACTGAAACCAAGCGTTACCCAAGAAGACCAGCAGTCTGGGTTACCTAAAGTGTCGAAGTTGAGGCAAAAAATTGATGAACTCTACGAATTCGTCAAAAGCAAGGGTCAACATGCACGGACATATCAAGGATGTCCGTGATTACCATCAAATCCGCCGTAGCAGCAGCCGAATGCCAACATATGGCGTTAAAAGAGCGAGCTGAAAACGCCGAAAATACGCTGAAGTCCACAGCGAGAAGAAGCAGAAGCCTATGAGACACCGAAGGGCGGCCGGGATTCTCGTTCTGTGAAAAGAATAAGGGAAACGCCAGGAGAGGAGGAGGAACCGAAGAAGCCCAGGAAGGTCGGTGAAGGACAGCGAAAAAGCCGAAAATCGCAGAGTGAATGGCGTACCGTAGAAACCGCAGAAGAGAGGAAGAAAAAAAAGAAAGAAAAGGAGGAAAAGAAGAAAGAAGACCTTCGGCCACGCCAGCAGAAGCAGAGGCGAGACGCTCTAGTTGTCAAAGTAAACAAAGGCGTGACGTACGCTGCGATCCTCAAAAGGGTGCGAGAGGATTCCAAGTTGAAATAGCTGGGGGAGAACGTTATAAGAACCAGGCGTACTCAGAAAGGCGAAATGCTGTTCGAACTGAAGAAAGATCCATTGATCAAGAGCTCGACATACCGGAAACTTGTGGCAGAAGCGGTGGGAGGAGAAGCGAATGTGAGAGCATTAGTTCAGGAAGCAGTGGTCGAGTGCAGGAATCTGGACGAGATCACAACGGAAGACGAAGTGAGAAGCGCGCTAATAGAGCAAGGAAACCTGGAGAGGGAGCAGATATCAATAAGATTGAGGAAGGCGTACAGTGGCACACAGACAGCAGTGATACGCTTATCGCCAACCGCAGCCAACAAGCTTATGTCGACCAGTAAGATCAAAATCGGGTGGTCGGTGTGCTCGTTGCGATTGATCCCTAGAGCCACTAAAAAAAGGAGAGGTGTTTCAGATGCCTGGGTTTTGGCCATCAGGCAAGAAACTGTAGAGGCCCCGACAGATCTGATCTGTGCAGAAAATGTGGGGAGAAGGGATACATTGCTAGAGACTGCACAAAGCAACCGAAGTGCTTTCTCTGCACAAATGAGGTCGAAAAAGACCACATGACGGGAGGCTTCTTATGACCATAGTACAAAAAGGCGAAGGCAGGCCAATAATGATGGAGGTTACCCAGCTCAATCTCAATCATTGTGACATTGCACAGCAACTGTTGTGGCAGTCAACAACAGAAATGAAGTGCGACGTTGCAATTATTGCAGAGCCGTATCGTGTCCCTCCCGATAACTGTAACTGGGTGGTGGATAGTGCAGGGATGGCGGCAATCCAAGTGATGGGCGGTTTCCCTGTTCAAGAAGTGGTGGATAGCACACACGAAGGTTTCGCGATCGCCAGGATAAACGGCGTATTCGTGTGTAGCTGTTATGCTCCTCCACGGTGGACACCAGAGCAATACAACCGGATTCTGGACGCATTAACCGACTCGTTAGTCGGGCGAACGCCGGTTGTTATAGGAGGAGATTTCAACGCTTGGGCCGTGGAATGGGGGAGCAGGCTGACCAACGCACGAGGTTACAGCGTATTGGAATCACTGGCGAAGCTGGACATAAAGCTGTGCAATGAAGGTTCCGCTAGCACATTCCGTAAAGACGGTCGGGAATCCATCATCGACGTAACATTCTGCAGCGCGTCGCTGATGGATGACATGAATTGGCGAGTTAGTGAGCAGTACACACATAGTGATCACCAAGCCATCCACTACACCATTGGTCGGCGAAATCGTACGGTGACGCAAAGAGTGAGGACTGGCGAGCGGAAGTGGAAAATAAAGGAATTCGACAAGGACCTTTTTGTGGAAGCACTTCGTGCTGACAGCGCCACTCCAATTCCGAGTGCCGATGAGCTGTCGGAAACAATAGCTAGGGCATGCGATATAACAATGCCGAGGAAAATGGAGCCGAGGAACTACCGGCGTCCGGCGTACTGGTGGAACGAAAGGCTAAGCATCCTCCGGGCTACTTGCTTAAAAGCCAGAAGACGCGTTCAGAGAGCAAGATCTGAGGCAGTCAGAGAAGAGTGTAAGATAACATTCCGGGCGGCTAGGGCCGCTTTTAAACGTGAGATAGTGCTATGCCAGTCCACCTGCTACAAGGAGCTGGGCAGAGAAGTAGACGCTAACCCCTGGGGCAATGATTACCGTGTCGTTATGGCCAGGATCAAGGGCCCAATGACGCCAGTCGAAATGTGCGGCGACAAGCTGAAAATTATCGTGGAGGGCCTTTTCCCGAAGCACGACCCAACCGCATGGCCGCCGAACGCGGAGAAAGCATTAAAGCAAAAGAGAAGGGATAATCGCTACTGCGCCGTGGTAATGATAGACGTGAAGAACGCGTTCAACAGTGCTAGCTGGGGAGCCATCGCCGTAGCGCTGCATAGAATGCGGGTTCCGGACTATCTGTGCAAGGTTCTGAAAAGTTACTTTCAGAACCGAGTACTGGTCTACGAAACGAACACGGGGCAGAGGTCGATTAGAGTAACGGCGGGAGTACCTCAGGGCTCCATACTCGGCCCAACGCTCTGGAATATTATGTACAACGGAGTGTTAACACTGGAACTGCCCAGAGGAGTGGAGAACGTCGGTTTTGCAGATAATGTTGTCCTGACGATAACGGGCGAGACCCTTGAGGAGGTAGTGATGCTGACGGCAGAGGCAATAGGCATCGTGGAAACCTGGATGGTTGACGCCAGGTTGCAGCTGACTCACCACAAGGCTGAGGTAGTGCTGGTTAGCAATCGTAAGCAAATCCAGCGTCTCGAGATCAGCGTCGGGGGACAATCCATTCCATCGATGCGCGCGCTGAAGCATCTGGGTGTGATGGTTGACGATCAGTTGAATTACAATTGCCATGTCGACTATGTATGTGAGAAGGCTGCGAGGACAACTAGCGCATTGGCAAGGATCATGCCGAATCACGGAGGGGCAAGAGGCAGCACGAGACGTCTCCTGGCGAATGTCTTATCCTCAATACTGAGATATGGTGTACCGGCCTGGGCTGCTGCGCTGAACTCAAAGCGGAACCGGACGAAGTTGACAAGCACTTTTCGCCTAATGGCTGTTCGTGTCGCAAGTGCGTACAGAACGATATCGTCGGAGGCGGTATGCGTAATTGCCGGGATGATTCCCATCTGCAGCACTCTGGCTGAGGACGTAGAATGCTACCAGCGGAGAGCGGACTCGTTGGCTAAGTGGCAGCAAGAGTGGGATTACGCGAAGAAAGGAAGGTGGACCCACCGACTCATCCCAAATGTGTCTACTTGGGTACATAGGAAGCATGGAGAGGTGAACTTCCATCTGACGCAGTTTTTGTCAGGGCATGGATGCTTCCGGAAATACCTACATCGGTTTGGACACGCTTCGTCACCCCTTTGCCATGAGTGTGTGAACGTGTAAGAGACACCGGAACACGTGGTCTTCGAATGCCCCAGATTCGAAGAAGTCCGAAGGGGTATGCCTGATATAACAGTGGATAATATCGTCGAAGAGATGTGCCGCAACGAGCATATCTGGGACGCTGTCAACAGAGTTGTTACGAGTATACTCTTCGAGCTGCAAAGGAATTGGCGAAGGGACCAACAAAGTAACGACATTGGTTAGAACGCCGCAGTGGAACCACAAATAGGGTTTCGGGAGAAATTCCGCCGCCGGGAAACTCACCGACGGTGTAGACTGGGTCCACCGCCGGGGACCAGTTGAGTAGTACGCGATGTAGCACCGGGCTCGGGTCGTCGGAGCGCCAGCGAACCGGACGTCAGGTTACACAAGAATCGCCGGACCGACCTCGACACTCTACCGGGTAGCTCGTGAGTAGGCTAGATCCACCGTCGGGGATTAGACCGAGTAGACCGCGTCGAATAGCCAGAAGTGGGTCGTTGGGGCGCCAGTGAACCGGAAGCTACGCTCTACCCGGAATCGCTGGATGGACCTCAGCATCTGCTGGCTGGCCGTTGAGTAGGCTAAGTCTACCGCCGGGGAGTAGACCGAGTAGACGAGGCGGGGAGCTTAATGGCTCACAGAAACGTACATCGGTATCGGGAGCGGTCTGCCGCCGGGGAATTCACGATAGGGCTGATTCGGCGCCGTGGACTACCCGACAGAATCGTGACGAAAAGGGGAGCTAATTGGCTCACGAAACAAACACCGGTAACGAAAGAAATTCCGTTGTCGGGGAACTCTCAATCGGAGCAGGATAGCGGCAAAGCTGGAAGATTTTAGTAGAGCTAAATGGCTCAAGAAAGCGGGTATTGATGTCGGGGGAAATTTCTCCGTCGGGGAACCATAGGTCGGAGTAGGATGAGTTCACCGTTGAGCACTATCCAAGCGGATCGTGATGAGGCCGGGAGCTGAATGACTCACGGAAACATGAGCTGAATGGCTATGGGAATCAGCACCTAAACGGCTCACCACAGGGACGAGAAATACATGGCGACGTAATGGATGGAGACAAGAAGCAGGAGAGGAACCGAGAGTAAAATCAAAGCTCATATTTATTTATTTATAATCTCAAGCAGCTTAAGTCTTTTTATTGCTACAAAGCTTTTCTGGTAATTTTAGTCTAATCAAACCACAACGAGCAGATACAAATGTCATAATTTAATTAATTTAAAAAAAAAACTACACTAACTGAAATACTCTTTACATTGCTTCTTAAACCCAAATATTGATTGGTTGTCTTTCATTGATGATAGCAAAGAATTCCAATGGTAAACACCTCGCACAAAAAAAGAACTTCCATATTGGGCAGTTGAGTGAGCTGAAATAATGTAGTTTCTATCGCGAACACTACCGAACGGCCTAAGTTTTTCGTACAAATATTGTGGGCTTTTTGACATTACTATTCTGTGCAGAAGTATGCAGGATGCTTTAATAAAGTTATGAAAAGAATAGCCAATTAACGTGTGTTGCAAATGAGTGACATGATCAGTCCAGCTAAGATTGTAAACAAATCTTACACAAGCATTTAATGCTATTCTAAGCCTATCTTGGTTGCGAGCAGATATATTAGAAAGCAGGAAATCACAAGAGATAAAATGTGGTGAAATGTAACTTTTAAATAATTTGAGTTTAGTATTTTGATTTAGCAATTTCGCTTTTAAACCAATTGTACGTAGACATGCATATATTTTGCCGCACTGATTCATAATATGTTTGTCCCACTGAAAATTGCTTTGTATCGCATAACCGAGACTGGACGCAAGCTCAACAAATCGAATCGGAGCATCGCCTAATTTTAAACAAGGTTGTGACATGTCGGGATTGCGCGCAATCAAAATTGCATTTGTTTTACTTGCATTTAATTTCAATGAGTTTCTAGAGGCCCAGTTGCTTATTGAGTTAAGATCATCATTTAAAATGTTGCTGATTTCATTAATTGAAAGGTTACCACAATCGAAATAAAGCTGGACGTCATCCGCGAACAAATGTACAGAACAGTACTTTATTACCCCAGGCAAATCATTTATACATAAACTAAATAAAATTGGGCCTAATACTGATCCTTGAGGCACACCCAAATATACTGGCAAAAACTCCGAAATACTATTGTTGGAAAAAACCGCTTGAAGGCGTTTGCTAATATATGAATAAATTAACTTGGTTGCGTTTCCTCCAAAATTAAATAACGATTGCAATTTTGAGCATAGAGTACCGTGAGAAATGCTATCGAATGCTTTTGAAAAGTCCAATAAAATCAGAATAACCTTATTATTTTTATCGAGCACAACTCCAATATCGTCGCAAATCTTTAGCATGGCTGTCTTCGTACTATGATTAGAACGGTATCCGGACTGAAAAGTTGAAATTAAATTTCTATCATATAGGTAGTCACATATTTGCTTCTTCATAATGCGTTCGAATACTTTAGATAGTGTACATAAAATGCTTATAGGCCTCAAATTGTCAAGGGAATTTAGATAGGCTCGTTTCTTGAGAGGAATAATTTTGGATTTTTTCCAAGCATCAGGGAACGTACAGGTGGATATTATGGTGTTGAAAATGTGCTCTAGTGGTTTCAAAATTAGTGGCAATAAAAGTTTTATAAACATAATTGGTATCTTGTCAAGGCCTACAGCATTTGATGTAACATCGTGAATAGCATTTATGACTTCAAATTCCTGGATATTGCGGAATTGAAAACCATTTTCATTTGGCTCACATCTGAAAAAATTACCGAGAACATCAGTAGAAAAATTTCTTGTAAAAGATTTGTTTATCTCATCTGCGTTAAACGCGTTTTCAGTATTCCTGGAGCGTGTAGAAAATCCCATTTCTTTAATCTTTTTCCAAAAACATTTGGGTGTAAGGTCAGTATTAATATAAGAATTATAATATTCTTGTTTTGCTTTGACAACTAACTTATTTGCTGTGTTTCTCAATTGTTTATAAATAAGAAAATCTTCAGAACGTTTATATCGTTTCCACCTTCTATAGGAAATATCACGGTCAATCATGGCTTTTTGGATAGATGGGTTGAACGAAGGATTGTAATTGCGAACACCCTTCCTAATTTCTCGTAAAGGAACACAGCTGTCATGGATTAAATTCATATAGTTATTAAACAAATTGACTAGTATATTCGAATCGTTAATAGAATAAAAGTTTTCCCACTCATATTTTTCGAACTCATGGCGAATTAAATTAGGATCCGTGTTTCTATAATCGCGATAATAAAATATATCTGTTGTCGTCACTGTTTGAAAATCGATTGAAGCAAAAATCAAGTCATGATGTGAAATGTTGGGGACACTGACTTGCCCAAAACGTAACACCTTTTCAAGCTTGTTCGTGATTAACAGATCAAGCTGTGAAGATCTAGACACATGGAAAAATGTAGGTTCATAGCCAACATTGCTCAAGGAAAGCGAAGACAAGGTTTCAATAAAACGGTCAGATTTTGAACTTTTACACAACAGATTAGTGTTGAAATCTCCAATAAGCAGTAGGTTGTCGTAAGTGATGCCATAGTTTGCTATTTTTCATGAATTAATTCAGCACAGTCTAAATCGGGATGGTTGTAAAATAGTCCTATTAAGAGTTTCTCATGGTTTACTAAAATCTCAACGAAAACAAATTCAATCGTGTGCGAACGAATTTCAACAAATGAAGCATCTACCAATTTGTATTTGTAGCTTTCTTTGAGATACAACACCAACCCACCTCCTATTTTGTTCATTCTGTCACTCCGCACAATATTATATCCGCTCACATTGATTAGGCTAGAATCTTTCGTTTCATTCATCCATGTTTCACACACACATGCAATATCGACATTGGAAATTGCCATAATTTGACGAAGTTCGTCCATTTTAGTCATATTTTTGGCACACATGCTTTGCATATTCAAGCAGCAAATAGATAATTTGTTAGCAATGAAAGCCGATTTTAAAACAATTCCCAGCAAACAGATGCTTGTGGAGGTGTTCAAATTAGTTGTACTAGCCATTGTCACGGAACATTAAGTCTAAGAAGCAATGCATTACGAGCTTAAAACTAACGCTAATAAAATTCTTCAAATAACACATTCTAACTTCATGACAATGGATCAAACATAACCTAGAAAAGCTTGTAAAATGTAGTCCATATAAAATAGTTTATGATTACAATCTTCTATATGTGTACTATAATTACAAATCGAACATTAACTATCACGTTGACGGGAACAGCAACATCAACAGCAGCAGAAACAGCAACCTCATCCTCTTCACGCAGTAAGCATAGCATCCAGAAAAACAGCAATCAGCATCCACTCAAGCAGCATCAGCAAACTTTTAGGAGGGGATTGAAGGAACATCAAAAGGATGGGAATGGAGGATGAGAGAACACTAGTAAGGAAAGGATACCGTTGCGTATAGCTTTCAGGAGAGGAGTCAAAGGATAGTTCAAGGATGGAGTGGAAGGACGGAGAGCGCTTTTTGGAAGGGTCTATTGTAGAAATGGTCGCAAGTGTTCCTCTGTTGGAATCGGTTGTTCTTCACTTTCCATAGTTTTTTCAAGTAGACTAATCCATTCCTTGAGTAGACAGCGTACAATTTTCCTCCTTTCCTCGCAGTAAGAGCCGTCGATTTTATTTTTCTGGCGGCGACAGTTAGATTTTCATTGATGAATATTCTGTCCTTCGATTTAAATCCGATTTGTTCGAGAGTAAAGCATCTAGAGCGGAGATATTTTGAATAAAAGTCACATCGCTGGTTGGTGATTGCGATCTGCAGCAAATCTCGACGTTTTATTATAGTCCATATAAAATAGTTTATGATTACAATCTTCTATATGTGTACTATAATTACAAATCGAACATTTACTATCACGTTGACGGGAACAGCAACACCAACAGCAGCAGAAACAGCAACCTCATCCTCTTCACGCAGTAAGCATAGCATCCAGAAAAACAGCAATCAGCATCCACTCAAGCAGCATCAGCAAACTTTTAGGAGGGGATTGAAGGAACATCAAAAGGATGGGAATGGAGGATGAGAGAACACTAGTAAGGAAAGGATACCGTTGCGTATAGCTTTCAGGAGAGGAGTCAAAGGATAGTTCAAGGATGGAGTGGAAGGACGGAGAGCGCTTTTTGGAAGGGTCTATTGTAGAAATGGTCGCAAGTGTTCCTCTGTTGGAATCGGTTGTTCTTCACTTTCCATAGTTTTTTCACGTAGACTAATCCATTCCTTGAGTAGACAGCGTACAATTTTCCTCCTTTCCTCGCAGTAAGAGCCGTCGATTTTATTTTTCTGGCGGCGACAGTTAGATTTTCATTGATGAATATTCTGTCCTTCGATTTAAATCCGATTTGTTCGAGAGTAAAGCATCTAGAGCGGAGATATTTTGAATAAAAGTCACATCGCTGGTTGGTGATTACGATCTGCAGCAGGATTAAATAGTTCCTTCCGGGCACCATAGGCTGCTTCGTCAGACGACGGCAGTCGGCTAATGGTAGCGGTGAGGTCGTATAACCTAAGACTTGGCACCATGTCGAGAAATACTGCATTAAAATTTCATTTTGCATGTATGGTACTCCACTAACAATGAGATCGTTGCAGTTTAGTGAACGATGAAGAAGATCAGCTATCGATCGTATCTCTTCGCGATTATGTGTAACAGATGCACTTAAATCGCAGATAGAGCGCTCCAGTTTTGCCTGCATTGCATCCAGTTCTGTTTTGATCTCCTCTTTCACTGCAAGTACACCATCGCTGATCTGTTACTTAGTGCCATTGAGTTCATTAGAGATACATTGGGCAAGCTGAGAGATAGTCATTTCGTCGTTGCTGATCTCATCTGGTTTTGCTCGTTTTGCAGACACACCATCTCTTTTCGGTGCCATGTCGATCACTGTATACAGAGAAGGAACTCACAAACACGACGCTCACTGCCTTGTACAATTGAAAGGAATCGGAATAGCGAAAGTTCAACTATATTTTTGATGTTTTCACTTTTTGTCCGTAGAATTCCTGTTGCATAACACTATTAGTACAGCAAACGTATCACTGGGACACTGGGGGACTACACTTTATGGGAATTCTTGAGGGATTTCACGTAACTTTTCTACTAGTTTGCGCCAGCGCAGTTGCTACGGTCACTCCATCACCGTGTTGGGACTAGACTGGCCTCATAGGTCGTGTCACTTCATGAACCAAGCGAGGCTCCGAGATAGAGCAACAGAAAGAGGTGCGACGAAAGCGCAACGAACCCCCCCACCCACGAAGTAATACGATGACGTAGTTCCGTGGGGAAGAAGGGCGTAAAAAGTAAGGAATGTTTTTAGTGGTTAGGCACGAACGTGAGTCGTGAGTCCCACACAGTGCCAATACACTACAGGCCAGGCTTTTGAAGCTTTTTTAACCTTACTATAAAAAAAACACACAGACATTGTCCCAAATCGTCGAGCTGAGTCGATTGGTATATAAGACTCGGCCCTCCGGGTCTCGGAAAAAATGTTGAAAGTTTGAGCGAATTCTATACATTTCTTTTATAAGAAATGTAAAATTGAAACGTTTTGTGATGAACGACCATCACGCCTTAACCGCTGAACGGATCGACTCCAAACTTTGCATTGCATGTGTTCAGGAGATTTCTGGGAAGGTTATAGGCTTGTTTTTTTTACAAAATCTATACAGAGTAAAGTGGGGTAAAAGTGCGCGTGGGGCAAAAGTGCGTATAGTACTTTTAGAAGCACACAATCGCTAGAACCTGACAACTCTGTATGGATTTAGTCTGTCATTAAGTCAACTAATCGCACATATAAGCATGAAAGGTTTGAATATAGTGGCTTGAAATTTATGGAGGAAGGACCATTTTTCGCTGCTTTGACATATTTTTTTGAATTTTGGGAATTATAAATTGGCTGTTTGAATAAATCAGGATCTATAAAACTACAATACCCTAAGGCTGCGTTTACGTAGCGATGTAAATGCATGCATTTGCAATGCAAGCATGTAACGCACATCAACTATCAAAAGTGATTTTTTCTTCAGTGTTTTTCTTGCAGTTCGATGTTTTGTTTTACATTTCTTATTAAAGGAATGTATAGAATTCGCTCAAACTTTCAAAAAAAAATTCGGAGGCCCGGAGGGCCGAGTCTTATATACCAATCGACTCAGCTCGACGATTTGGGACAATGTCTGTCTGTGTGTGTGTATGTAACGGACAAATTCTCATTCGTGTTTCTCAGCAATGGCAGAACCGATCTTATCCAAACTAATTTTAAATGAAAGACTTATCAAACAGTACAAACGATATTAATTTGTATATTAATTTGTTTTTGATTCTGATGTTTTGTTTCCAAGATATGAATGTTTGAATGTGTAAAAATGGCGTTTTTGCAGTTTTCCTAAATTATCTGCCAAAATTGACAACATAGATTAACACTCTATAAACTTTTAGGCAGCTTATATGAATACCTTTCGAACAAGTTGTAGATTGTTGAAATCAGACTATTATCAAAAGAGATATTTAATATTAAATGCGGACGAAAGATTTCTTTCATTTCCCATTGCCAGAAATATGACCAAAAACATGTAATCTATTATTAACGCCAAAACGGCTTATTTTAGGTCAATAGTATCTTCGGAGAATTTAATGGAGGTAATATGCCCTTTCTTTTGGTATTGTGCTTTTGCTGATTAATCTCCCTATCAGTGAGATATTTTCACAAATTTTCTTGGAAGTGATTATATCGAAATGATGCCTTCAGCAAATTTGTAGCCTTTACTTTTGCGAATAACTTTACTGAAGACTTCAAATATCTATTTTGAATACTTTAAAAGTTATGGCTTGTTGTTTGTTGATTACTCTTTGTCGCCTATTTATTGTTCAATATAGTAATAATCCATTGAAATAAGCCAAACATTATTACGATAAAACGAATTTTGTATTTCATTTTTCTATCTACAACCGCTAGAAATAATAACCGAACACTTCCAAGTTGTCTGGAAGGATCTTATCAGTGCAAAAATGTTCATTTGTGCGAACCTTCTGACTGCAATTTTCTAACTTATAACCATCGGATCGATCTGAAACATATCGGAAAATGAAAAGCGAAATAAATAACTCCAAGCAACGGCGTAGCCAAGAGAAGGTTTTGGGCTTTAACACCATACAACCCCCCCCCTCCCCGCCACACCCAAAAAAAATTTATTGATGCTGACTGATTCAATTCAATATTACAATAACAATTATCTGATCCGTAGATTGATAACCTGTTGTTGTAAACATCATGAGGACTTTTGAGAAATTGTCGGAATGGGGTCCTGATATTTAGGGGAATTATGATTAAAACCGACACCTTGAGCTTAACACTTTAACACTTAAACTATAGGAAAAATTAAAAATAGAATTTTTATTTTTGATGCTAAATGTCTTCAAGGTGCATAAAACGTCGAGATTTGATGCAAACTCGAAAAAAAAATTGACGACGATTCACTTTTTTGGATTTTGGCACATTTTTGCCTTTCTCATATAGAAAGGTTATGCAATCACTCTGAAAAACGTCAACCTATTTTTTTTTGACTCGCATAAGGTTTCTGGATTTTAACAGGGGCGTAGTTGATGGTTTACGGAGAGGGATTACACCCCCCTCTACTGTTCACTCCCCTCCCTTAAAAATCTCCTTAAATCACCCCTCAGACCACCACTCCATCCAGCCCTCATACCTCTCCCTTTCAATGCCATCATCTTTGAACCACCACTTTATCATAAAGCATACCAATTTAAGCTGGGGAGTCACACACCCACCCCCGCATGACAAAATGAGTTAGCAAGCAGATAACATTGATCTAACGCTGATTAGGCTAATGAAGTATGATATTTTTTGGTTCATGTTTCACCGTCGACACGTAGCTCATCAAGTTCGTGGCTGGCAAGCCATTGTGTATAAGTGCAAAGTGTACTAAGAATGTAATGGATATTTCCACAATAATGTTGGACATAAACAGCCTTCGTGCCATAGTTTAGAGCAATCAGAAAGGCACAACTGCACCGCTAGGTGGATTAAAACAGGTTTTTTATAAAAGCAATTAAAAATATTGAATTTCTCAATCTAGTCTTCAATGTACCTAGTTGATCATAGGAAAGGCCGATAATAATAGGTACTGAAAAAATGGTGATTTGAAAAGCTTTTGTTCGGTTAAAACCTCAAAATCCACCAACGAAATTTAACATCCAGACGAGTATAAACGCTGCTGCCGTATGTTTTGTTTATTTTCATGACATTCGGCGCACTAATGTAAATCCAATTTTTCTTCAAATGTACTACATAAAAGTACTAATAATAATATGTCATTATGAAATGAATAAAATTTTATTTCTAGGAAAAGTTGTGAGATGTCGGTTTTACCCACAGTATCTGTTTTGCCCACAATTCTCCTGACTGATCTATTGGTCTTTATTTCACAGTTGTCTAATAGCATCAATATCAAATTCCTGCCTGAAAACATTCCAATAGAAAATTCCAGAGTTCTGTAATCAATCATAATCCTCAGATTTCTTTTCAAATTCAGCTCGCTTTTGTAGAGATGTACTGTAATAAGCGTCTTTATTTAATAGGAAGCGAAGGTAAAATTGATTTAATGTCTATGAAACATAGAACAGCTCACCAAAAAAATGCATAACTTTCAACATTTGCTAAAAATGTTTTTGCCTCTCTCATACACTCTAAAATTCGTCAATATAATCCCGACCCGGAGGGCCGAGTGTCATATACCAATCGACTCAGTTCGTCGAGATCGGAAAATGTCTGTGTGTGTATGTATGTGTGCATGTGGAAAAAATGTGACCTCTGTTTCTCAGAGATGGCTAGACCGATTTGCACAAAGTTAGTCTCCAATGAAAGGTACAACCTTCCCATCGGTTGCTGTTGAATTTCTTATTGATTGGACTTCCGGTTCCGGAGTTACGAGTTGAGAAGTGCAATCATACTGCAAATTCCCATATAAATTGAAATGAAAAATTTTCAAAATCAAATTTGTATTTTTGATGCCAAATGACTTTAAAATGCATGAAACATTGAGATTTGATGTAAACTCGAAAAAAATGTTTGAAATTTCTTAACAAGTTGACCCGGACCTTCCGGATCTCTCTCCATAATCTGCCGCTGGTTTCAAGCGATGTTTCAGTATCATATAGTATCTCAAGATCGTGGCTATCGATCCATTGTATGTATGTGCAAATCGTACTGAAATGTAATATTCATTTCCACCATTGTATTGAACATAACCAGCCATAACTCTCCGAGCTCTCGATCGAAGCAGTTCATTTTCTGGTGCCGTGCCGTGAATAAGAATAAATATTGTCAGTGAAGGTCAACCATTGTTTGAGGCAGTCTTTGTTCGCCGGTGCCCAGGCTGGTGAAGTGAATACCAGAATTGCCGGAATTGCCGCTATATAAGCTAAGTATTATTTTTTCTTTCATTTCCCTTTCCCCGATCGGTCTCTACTTCTTCCCTTTCCCCTGAATATAAGTTTCATCTCTCGTTTACACCACGTGTTATCCTCGTGCTTAAATGGCCAAAGGCGAAGTAACATTGAATGGAAATCATATTCCCATGGATTCACCGGATAAACCCGAAATTACTCCCTCCCCTGATTCCCCCAGTCCTCCCCGTATTAAAACATACCCAGCCAGTTCAAATGGACCCTGGGTGGTGTATTTCCGGCCCAACACTGCTGCTGAGCTGACTGCTAACTAACCGTCCGTAGCTCAGATAACACGTGTTCGAGCTAATAAGATACGCGTTATAGTAAATGACCTCGACCAGGCAAACCAGATTGCTCGCAGCGAGCGTTTTACGAAGCAATTCAAAGTGTATGTGCCTTGTAGGGTTGTGGAGATCGATGGGGTCGTCGCCGAATCGGGTCTATAGTGCGAAGACCTGTTGAAGTACGGGGTTGGCTGCTTTAAGGACCCTTCACTTCAAAAGGTGAAGAATGCAATGCAATTGTATTCCGCAAAAACTGAAGATGATAAGACAACTTATTCTCCGTCAGACTCGATTCGGGTGACTTTCTCCGGATCTGCTCTTCCCAACTATGTCCTCCTGGATAAGGTTCGCCTACCTGTTCGCCTCTTTGTACCGCGGGTGATGAACTGCAGCAATTGCAAGCAACTGGGCCACACAGCCACTTATTGCGGCAATAAAAAACGGTGCGGCAAATGGGAGGAAGAGCATGAGGATGACGCTTGCGGTGGAGAAACTGAGAAGTGTATTTACTGCGGGGGCCCTCCGCATGCTCTTAAGTCATGCCCGGCGTACAAGCAGCGTGGGGATAAAATTAGGCGCTCCCTTAAGGATCGCTCGAGGCACTCTTATGCAGAAATGCTAAAGAATGCTTCGCCATCTGTCCCTTCCGAAAATTCCTTTGCTCTTTTGGCTGGCGTTGAGCAAGAATCTGACGACCCACAAGAGGGAATATCATTGGTTAACCCAGGGGAATCCAGAAAGAGGAGAAATCTAGTCTCCCCTAGATTGCCTCGTAAGGGTGCCAAGGTGTCGTCCCCTCAGAGTGCGCCAACTACAATCAATAAATCTAACGGAACTGATGCACTAAAGCCGAAGCAATTTGCTCCAGTACTTGGATATATTAATTCTAACACGGAGTACCCACCACTTCCAGGGACACCAAAAACCCCAAGTAGCGGACTAATGAAATTTTCTGACATGGTGGACTTAATTTTCACAGCTTTCAATGTTACTGATCCTCTTAAAAGCCTTCTGATACGTTTTCTCACTATAGTGCAAACATTTTTGAAGCAGTTGACTGCTAAATGACCCCTCCTTGCAGCGATCGTATCCTTCGATGGCTAAGTCATCGAACGAGGTCACCGATTCGATCACTGTTCTACAGCGGAACAGCAGAAGTATCCACCCGAAAATCGATTCCTTTAAATTTTTACTAAATAGTTTAAAATGTGATGCTTTCGCATTATGTGAAATTTGGTTAACTTCCGATATAAATCTCAACTTACACGACTTTAATAATTAATAAATTTAATAATTCGTCTGGATCGAGAAAACCCTTATGGAGGAGTACTTTTGGGGATCAAAAAGTGCTATTCTTTCAACCGAATTAACCTCCCTTCGACACCAGGCATTGAAATTGTCGCTTGTCAAGTTCTAATCAAAGGTAAAGACCTTTGCATTGCTTCCATCTACATTCCTCCTAGAGCCTCGGTAAAGCACCGAACGCTTTGTAATATCACGGAATCCTTACCGGCACCGCGACTAGTTCTGGGAGACTTTAACTCGCACGGTACGGTATGGGGCTGTCTTCATGATGATAATACTTCCTCCGGAGGAAGAGTACAGGTTTTTGGCTGGCTTGATTCTCGACAGAGCGAATCAAGCTCAGACTAAACCAGTACCCAGCGCGAATCCCCATGGATGGTCTCCCACCCTGTGGTGGGATAGAGAGTGCTCAGAGCTGTACGCAGAAAAGTCCACTGCATATAAGGCCTTCCGGGAAGACGGGTTACCCGCTAGCTATCAACAGTACGCGTCGTTAGAAAGGAGAGTTAAGAGTCTAATGAAAGCCAAAAAACGCAGTTATTGGCGCCGGTTCGTCGACGGGTTAACGAGAGAAACAGCGATGAGCACTCTTTGGGGTACGGCTCGACGTATGCGTACCAAAGAGAACGTGGAATATTCAAACCGTTGGATATTCGCTTTCGCCAAGAAGATCTGTCCGGACTCTGTCCCGGTACAGAAAACGTGCCGCGCTGCGTCTCCTCCCGATACCGCGAACGAAACACCTTTTTCGATGGTGGAGTTCTCACTTGCTCTCTTGTCATGCAACAATAACGCCCCAGGGTTAGACAGAATCAAATTCAACTTGCTGAAGAATCTGCCTGATACTGCAAAAAGGCGCATGTTGAATTTATTTAACAAGTTTCTTGAGTAACATTGTCCCTCATGAATGGAGGCAAGTGAAGGTCATCGCCATCCAAAAACCAGGAAAACCAGCCTCCGACCACAACTCGTATCGGCCGATTGCAATGCTGTCCTGTATTTGGAAGTTGTTCGAGAAAATGATCTTGTTTCGCCTCGACAATTGGGTTGAAGCAAATGGCTTACTGTCAGATACACAATTTGGCTTCCGCGAAGGCAAAGGAACGAACGATTGCCTTGCGTTGCTTTCTACAGAAATCCAAATGGCCTATGCTAACAAAGAGCAGATGGAATCAGTCTTCTTGGATATTAAGGGGGCATTTGACTCAGTTTCTATCAACATTCTGTTAGAGAAGCTACACCAGCATTGTCTTTCTCCAATTTTAAATAACTTTTTGCTAAACCTGTTGTCTGAAAAGCACATGCACTTTTTGCATGGCGATTTAACAACATCGCGATTTAGCTACATGGGTCTTCCCTAGGGCTCATGTCTAAGTCTTCTACTCTACAATTTTTATGTGAATGACATTGACGATTGTCTTGCCAATTCATGCACGCTAAGGCAACTTGCAGACGACGGGGTGGTCTCTGTTACAGGGCCCAAAGCTGCCGACTTGCAAGGACCATTACAAAATACTTTGGACAATTTGTCTGCTTGGGCTCTTCAGCTGGGTATCGAGTTCTCCACGGAGAAAACTGAGTTTGTTGTTTTTTCTAGGAAGCGTGAGTCGGCGCAACTCCAGCTTCTATTAATGGGTGCAACGATCAATCAGGTTTTCACATTTAAATATATCGGGGTCTGGTTCGACTCTAAAGGTACCTGGGGATGTCACATTAGGTATCTGAAACAGAAATGCCAACAAAGGATCAATTTTCTCCGGACAATAACTGGAACATGGTGGGGTGCCCACCCAGGAGACCTGATCAGGTTATACCAAACAACGATATTGTCGGTGATGGAGTACGGGTGTTTCTGTTTCCGCTCCGCTGCGAACATACACTTCATCAAACTGGAGAGAATCCAGTATCGTTGCTTGCGCATTGCCTTGGGTTGCATGCATTCGACCCATACGATGAGTCTCGAAGTGCTGGCGGGCGTTCTTCCGCTAAAAAATCGATTTTGAGAACTCTCATATCGATTGCTCATCCGATGCGACATTCTGAACCCGTTGGTGATTGAAAACTTCGAGAGGCTCGTCGAGCTAAATTCTCAAACCTGATTTATGTCCTTGTACTTCGACTGCATGGCACAGAACATTAATCCTTCTTCATATACTCCAACCGTGTTCGTGTCCTAATTACTTCTGATTCTACTGTATTCTTCGACACATCCATGAAGGAAGAGATTCATGGAATCCCGGACCATATACGCCCGCAAGTGATCCCCAATATATTTTATAATAAATTCCGAGAAGTCGACTGTGACAAAATGTTCTACACTGACGGATCAAATCTCGATGGGTCTACTGGCTTCGGTATCTTCAACAATACTATCACCGCTTCATTCAAGCTCAATGATTCCGCTTCAGTTTGCGTCGTAGAGTTAGCTGCAATTCAGTACACCCTTGGGATCATCGACACTCTGCCCACAGATCACTACTTCATCATTTCGGACAACCTCAGCTCTATCGAGGCTCTTGGTTCGAAGAAGCCCAAAAAGCAATTCCCATATTTCCTGGGGAAGATACGGGAGTCCTTGTGTACGTTATCTGAAAAATCTTATCAGATTACCTTTGTTTGGGTCCCCTCTCATTGCTCTATCCCGGGCAATGAAAAGGCCGACTCATTAGCAAAGGTGGGCGCATTAAATGGTGACATATACGAAAGACCAATCTGCTTCAACGAATTTTTTAGTATTTGTCGTCAGAGGACACTCAACAGCTGGCAAACCTCGTGGAGCAATGGTGAACTTGGACGATGGCTACATTCCATTATCCCAAAGGTATCAACGAAGCCTTGGTTCAGGGGGATGGATGTGGGTCGGGATTTTATTCGTGTAATGTCCAGACTTATGTCCAACCACTACACCTTAGATGCGCATTTGCGGCGTATTGGGCTTGCGGAGAGTAGTCTGTGCGCTTGTGACGAGGGCTATCACGACATCGAGCACGTTGTCTGGGTATGCGCCGGGTATTTGGACGCCAGGTCTCAGTTAAAGGATTCCCTTCGGGCGCGAGGTAGACCACCCAATGTCCCAGTCCGAGATATGTTGGCAAATTGTGATTTCCCCTATATGTCCCTTATTTATACTTTCATAAAAACGATAAATATCCCAATTTAGCCCCTCTCTTTTTATTTCTCGTTTTTAGAAGTTTCCTCCTCCCGTGTGGAACCGATCAGCTCCAGACTGCCACTATGTAACCGCCGTCGCCCTTACCACTACGGAAACTGAAGCGAGAGCGACTCGAGGTCCGATGACTTTTGAAGGATTCTCCGCGGGTCCGAAGAATACCATCCGCCAATCCGACCTACTAGACTGAGGCGCTAATTGGTTTCGCTGATCTCCCGTTTGTCCGAAAGTTGCAAGTTTTGCTCTTCTCTCCCGGTCACCATCTACGCCTTCCCTCCCCTGTCCTTGATACAACTGCTTCTACACCGATTTTGGAAATAATCCCCCTCTGAATATCTTGACCAAGCATAAGTCTCCGATAAAAAATCAAATTTGTATTCCGTATTCCTAGTTTTAAGATATTTGTAATTTTACCTCTTTGTAAAAACTATTGTCCCCCATCTTGTAAATAGAATTGTATCTCTAGTTTTAAAACACCGGTGAAATTTTTCATAAATATTTGTTCCCCCTTTTGTGTACCAAACTATATTGATATTTTTAAGATAACTGTAAATATTTCCTAAAAACTATTACTATTGAATTCCTTGTTTTAAAATTCTTCATAAAAAAACTTTTTTGGCCCCTCTCTTGTATATAGAATCTTATTTCTAGTCTTAAGATAGCTGTAAAATTTTTCTCTTTTATACAAAAAAAAATTCAACATTGTAACCTCCTAGTTTTAAAATATCCAAAATGTAAAAACAAAAGAATTTGGCACCGCCAAGCTAACGCATTTGTGCCTTTCAAATAAACGAAATGAATAAAGCAAAGAACATAACCAGCCATGGAATCGTAGTCTGGACAAATGAGAAAAGCACAATTGCACCACTAGGTGGATTAAAACAGGTTTTTACGCTAAACAGCGCATCATTTGATAAAATAATTTTGTCGGTGTATCGTCCAAGAAGTATTTATGGTGAATTTTCTCAGTTTAATATTTAAGACTACAATAAAGTCTCAACAAATTCGCTAAAGACACGAACTCTGTTACTATTTTCTGAAAAATTATTTCTGCATAATTTTTAAACTCCAAAAATTACGGTTTCGGAATTATACCGTTTGGACAGAACGATCGATTTTCACCAAACCCCCACCAAACCGAATTTCTGGCTACGCCGCTGACTTCAAGTAAGTAGAAACAAATTCGTTCTACACTTGTTCGCAAGAAACTTCTTCGAATGCTGAATATCTATTATAATACATTGAAACCCCGATTTTATCAGCCAAATATGAACATATGTTTGATGGGCTCTAGCAGACGAACAAGACTGAATTCGAGTAAATCTTTTCTTGAGCATGTTTTCTTTATCATGAAGATGGAAATATGCAAAAATAAAAAGTTCATCATAATCAGTTTCAGTTTAAGAAAAAAATGCCCGATTTAGTCAATGTCCCCATTTTGTCAGCCTAAAATACACCATGTGTTAATTGCGCTACATCGACCGACGAGCCCGTACGCCCTATCAAGAGAACGGCAACGACAATACAACGATCAGTCTGAACAAACCATGCCCGAAGGATCGCCAGCGACGTTAGAGGTGACCCACCATACGGCATGTGATCACATAGTAAAGTGGAGACGAAGAAAACGACAATTGTCTATTGAACACGAAGCATGCTGGATCACTTTCCTAAACTAAATTTAATTCTAAAGTTAATAGTACAAATCGAACTTACTTTTCTACTTATATCTACTTCTAAAATATACTTAATATCTAATAAGATGAGAAACATAATACTAGAGCTTAAAATAATGAATTAAAACGATATCTTAACCTAAGGTAAAAACGATAGCATAGTACGGAGCGAAAAAGCGTTGAAAAGTGCGCGAATTATAAGGGTGAGCATTTTATATAATCATTATTGTGCTGAGTGAAGCGATAAAATATTTAGATCACTGCAGGATTAAATGCCGCAACGTATCCATCTCAGTACTAAACGTTAGTTCCCACGTAGATTACCTTTACCAGGTGAGCCACCAGATAATTAATAGACCAATGTAGAACTCACAACTAACATATGTTTCTGTAGAATCCAGTACTACGTTGATCAGGTGCAAAGCAAGAAGCTGTCGCATGAAACGTGGCACGATAGCGAGAAACATTAAACGTAAGATTATAGAATTACATGTAAAAATCGAGACTCATACTTACCCTCTCACACACAGGAATTTTATAATCCTAATAAATAAAGTGAGGATTCATAAAATTGAATTGTTCCTGTCGCTGTCGCGCAATATTATAAAATTCGTTTATCTGGAAGATGTCAGTCCGCAAACCATTGTCCACCGACAACTCGGTTGCTGGTTTCAACGCATCACTTATCGCCACCGAACAAACAAATGTCGCTCAGACATATCGTCAAAATGACGGCGCCCCAGCTGCAGAGCAAATAAATGCTGACGATTTGTTTCCTCCGATTACGGAGATGAACTTGAACATACTCAACAACGTTGAACGGGGAGCAATTCGTAAACCTCCTAAACCTATGCCCCCGGAGCAGGTAGCACGAAGACTAATAAAAACAGATGCAATCCACCACGCAGAGCTCGAAAAGACCATCACTGTGCGCTGTGCAATGAACGGGATAGCAGCCGAATGGTTCAGTGTGATGGCTGTAACGAGTGGTACCATTTTTCTTGTGTTGAGGTAACAGATGGAATCGCCGAGAGGAACTGGATTTGTCTAACATGCCAATCTACACACGTACCAGCCAGCGTTGCACAAATACACTTACAAGAAAGCCAACCCGTAAAACAAAAGTCTAAGTCGCGATCAAGCGGAAGCTGCACGTCTAAAAAGAGAATCGAGCTGCAGCTGAAGAAATTGGAAGAGAAACGGAAATTCTTTGATGATTATTTAGAGAAGTACGAACTTATTCAAGAATTAGATGGAGACACTTCCATAGTAGATAGCGACATCGAGTCGGTGTCCTAAAGAATGTCGAAGGTTGGACAATGGGTAACTGATACCGATCGTTGCGGTGTAGATGTAGATTCTGGCCTTGCAGTGGACGATGTCGAACTTCGACCAATAGCTCAGGTACAACTGCAGAGCACTTAGTTCCGAACAGTGGAATGATATCATCTGGAACAGCTTTACAATTTCGACAAATTACCAACAGTCGAATAATGAACCTCGGCCGCGACCACGCGGGCTGCCGCGGCTATCTACCACATTTCACCGTACGAATGAGTTCATCCCCGGTCAGCGCTCAACTCCGGTGCGTCGCTTACTTACTCTTCCTGCCCCCGAAAATGAAGATGAAACCGTGTGCATTCTTAATCGCAGTCAGCTCGCAGCAAGGCAAGCTGTGTCGAGAGACCTTCCAGAATTTTCTGGAAGCCCTGAAGATTGGCCACTGTTCTTTTCCATGTTCAACACATCAACACAAATGTGTGGCTTCTCGAACGAGGAAAACATGCTTAGACTCCGAAAGTGTCTGCAAGGACATGCGCTAAACGCCGTTCGATGTCGCTTACTTCACCCATCCAATGTGGCAGGTGTAATATCCACCCTCAAAATGCTCTACGGGAGGCCAGAGGCAATCGTTCAAGCTATTATCAGGAAAATTCGTAGCTTGCCGTCCCCTAACCTAGAAAAATTGGAAACAGTGGTTAATTTTTCCCTGACGGTGGAAAACCTAGTAGCAAGCATTCAGGCTTGTGAAGTTAGTGACTTCTTATATAACGCTACTTTACGGTATGAGCTAGTTGAAAGACTGCCGCCGACATTGAAACTCGATTGGGCCAAATTTTCTAGAAGCACACCGACACCAAACCTTCTAAGTTTCAGTAGCTGATTATATTCCACCGCAGAGGATGCTAGTGCGGTAATGCATTCCTCTAGTAGCGACCAACGCTTACGCGGCAACAGAAAGCACGGATTTCTGAATATTCACTCGGAAACGGAATCCGAGAACATTGCGCTAAGCATTGCCACGTCCAACCAAGATCAGGCCACAGCCAATGTGCGAACCAGAGACTGCTATGTCT
The DNA here is from genome assembly GCF_030247195.1 of Topomyia yanbarensis. NCBI lineage: Eukaryota > Metazoa > Arthropoda > Insecta > Diptera > Culicidae > Topomyia > Topomyia yanbarensis. The sequence continues at coordinate 218,898,327 of NC_080672.1, read as the reverse complement.
GCAAGGGAAACTGCTCCTCTATATTAAAATGTAGCCGCTTCATTGAATTTAGCTATGACTCCAGATGGAGTGCGGTCAGAGAATGCAAACTCTGTCGTACTTGTTTACGAAAGCATAACGGTTCATGCAAATTAAAAAGACCTTGCGGTATTAAGGGATGTTCCTACTTCCACCATCCCCTCCTTCATGACGATAGGCAACGAGCAAGCAACTCCGCATTGGAGACAGCTCGAATGAATAATTGCGAAACAAGCTGCAACGTGCACCAGGCGCAGTCCGAAATCATGTTTAGAATTGTACCTGTTATCGCATATGGCCCGACGAGGACAATTCGAACTTATGCCTTTCTGGACGATGGTTCGGAGCTGACACTCATGGAACAAAGTTTTGCCGACGAGCTGGGAGTGGAAGGACCAAGTAAGGCACTCTGTCTAAAGTGGACAGGTAGAACTCGAAGAACGGAAAACATGTCGCAGAAGGTGGGGTTAGAAGTATCTAGCGTGAATAATCCTGCGAAAAGATACAACCTTTCTGGAGTGCATACGGTTGCATCTCTCCAACTTCGACCTCAAACGTTGCTAGTATCAGATTTACAGGAAAACTACCTTGCCGGTTTGCCCATCGAATCGTACCACAATGTTAGTCCACGAATGCTTATCGGTCTAGACCATGCAAATCTTGGACACGCTTCAAAGAGCCGCGAGGGAAAATCTCATCAACCAATTGCCGTTAACACGCGGCTGGGTTAGGTTGTATATGGTAGCTGTTCAGAAGATAAGCAGCCGGATCATTTCGTGAACTACCACAGTTTAAATAAATGCCAACACTGCGATGGCATCAATGAAGACCTCAATCGTACCATGAAGGACTACTTTTCGCTTGATAGCCTAGGAATCCTTCGTCCTATAGACAAGATGTTATCAAACGATGACCAACGAGCGCAAACTATGCTAGATACACTCACTCGGCCGAAGGATGGTCGCTTCGAATCTGAACTTCTATGGAGGTACAACTTAAGGCTTCCAGACGGTAAAGGTATGGCGCTAAGACGGTGGGAGTGTCTTGATCGTAGAAGGATAAGGAAGGATACATCCGCAAGCTGAGCCCGGAAGAAATTATAGTTCCACATTCCCGTGTATGGTATTTACCAGTGTTCCCCGTCGTAAATCCAAACAAACAAGGAAAAACAAGGATCGTCTGGGACGCGGCTGCTACCACCCATGGCGTCTCACTGAACTCGGTTCTTCTAAAAGGGCCCGACCATCTGACATATTTATTATCCGTTCTGATTCAGTTCCGGGAATTTCGAACAGCGATAACAGGAGACATTCGCGATATGTACCACCAAGTCAAGATGAAAGCGGATGACCAACATTGCCAAAGATTTTTCTGGAAGGAAAACATATCCGATGCAAACCCCAGTGTTTTCGCCATGCAGGCCATGACTTTCGGGGCCTGCTGCTCGCCCAGTACTGCCGAGTATGTCAAAAATCGAAACGCCTTACGATTCCAGCAGAATTACCCCCAAGCCGTCGAGGCTATAACAAAGCGACATTATGTGGACGATATGCTCGTAAGCGTGGAGATCGAAGAAGATGCCATTAAACTAGCTCGTGATGTGAAAATGATTCACAAAGCCGCTGGATTCGAAATGAGGAATTGGATTTCGAACTCGCCCACAGTCCTCGTTGCGCTGGAGGAAGTGTCAAGAAAGGAAAAGAATTTTAGCGTTGGAGAGGATACCTCCAAAGAAAAGGTCCTTGGCATGTGGTGGAACATATCCACGGATTGCTTCACCTATAAAATCTCCCCTCGATTCGATAGAGAACTTCTCGCCGGTCGTCGTCGGCCAACGAAACGGGACGTGCTTCGGACCTTTATGCTAATATTTGACCCCTTGGGGCTGATAGCTCATCTGCTAATGTTCTTGAAGGCATTACTGCAGGAAATTTGGCGATCATCGATTGGGTGGGACGATACAATTCTAGACGAACACTTTGAAAAGTGGTTAGTGTGGCTGAATGTAGAAATTCCTAGATGCTACCGAACACATACCCCCGCTGGAAAAGACACTGAGATACAACTGCACACCTTCGTTGATGCAAGCGAGAGCGGATTTGCCGCGACAGTATACTTGAAGTACCAACACGAAGGCGTCATAGAATGTGCACTGGTAGCGCCTAAAACGAGAGTGGCACCCTTGAAGTTTCTCTCCATTTCCAGATCGGAACTGCAATCTGCTGTACTAGGGGTTAGGTTAGCAAACACCGTGACTGAAGCGCTATCAATCACAGTAAGCAGGCGGTATTTTTGGACGTACTCCAGGGATGTGCTTTGTTGGCTTAATTCAGACCATCGTCGATATAGCCAGTTTGTCGCGGCTCGTGTAAGCGAAGTGCTCTAAACGACGAAAGTTGATGAGTGGCGTTGGGTACCAACGAAACTGAACGTAGCGGACGAAGGGACAAAATGGAAAAAATACCCAGATTTGCACGCCTCTAGTCGCTGGTTTCGTGGAGTCGATTTTCTGTGGAAGTTCGATGCAGACTGGCCACCTATGCCATCAAATGTTGGAGCCACCGACGAGGAAATTCGTCCTCATATACTTCTGCACACAATGATTGCCGAACTAATTCTTGAAACCCACAACTTTTCTCAATGGAACCCATTGTTGCGTCGAATGGCTTACGTTTTTCGAACAGCAGACAATTTTAAGAAAAACGCTCTGCGAAAACCATGTGTGCGCGGACCTCTGCGACAAAATGAGCTCATCAGAGCTGAAACGTTCCTGTACAGAACAGCCCAAAGTAGCGCTTACGCTGAAGAAATTGGGATTCTTAAAATAAATCAAGCTGATAGCCGCTTGTTGCTACAAATTCCCAGAAATAGCGCGATAATTAGCTTCAACCCGTACTTAGACGAGAACGATGTCTTGAGAGCACGCGGTAGAACTAAGTTGTGCAAGTTTATCAGTTCGACTGCAGCACAGCAAGTCATTCTTCCGCATCATCATCATATAACAAAGCTGATAATCGCAGATGTACATAAGAAATATCACCATCAGAATCACAGAACGATAATCAATGAAATTAACCAGCAGTACTGTATTTATCGCCTGAAATCTACTGATAATTCCATCCGCAACAACTGCTAGCACTGTAAAAACGAGCGGGCAGCTCCCCAGTCCCCGGCGATGAGTATTCTACCAATGGCCAGACTTGTAGCTTATAGCCCACCCTTCATGCACATGGGAGTGGACTACTTCGGACCGATGCTGGTACTAGTGGGACGAAGAATCGAAAAGCGTTGGGGGGTCCTAGCTACCTGCCTAACCACTCGCGCAGTCCACTTGGAAATTGCTCATACATTGACCACCAGCTCGTGCATTATGGTCATACGTAATATAATCCAGATCCAGAAGGCTATGGTCGATAGGGATATAGCGTACAGAAATTGGAAGCGGATTAAATCACTTGAATATGAGTCGCACTATAAGCGTCTTAGAAATAGAGTCAACCACCTTATAAGACAAGCGAAGGAAAATTTCGACAGGCAAATTTTGAACGAAAATATTCCTAATAAACAACTTTGGAAACATGTAAGAAAACTTGGTGTCTCGAAAAACACCATTTCCAATGACATGTGTGATTTTACATCACACGACATGAATGATTATTTTTCTTCAAATTATACAACCGATGATAAACTGATTCCCCAGTTTCCTAAACGTTCCGGTGGATTCCATTTCAAATTACTCGAAGATTTTGAAGTTGTTAACGCTGTCTTTTCGGTAAATTCCACTGCTACAGGTTTAGATAACATTTCAACAAAGTTCATCAAAATTATACTGCCATTGGCTCTACCTATGATCGTCCACCTGTTTAATTCCATCATCAAAACTTCGATTTTTCCAAGCGAATGGAAGCGTGCCAAAGTAATTCCAATTAAAAAAAGAAGTAATGTTACAAGCATAACAAATTATCGCCCGATTAGCCTTCTCAGTGCACTTTCGAAAGTTTTTGAAAAACTGCTTAAAATCCAAATCATGAGCTTTGTGGATCAGATGCAGCTTTTGAGTCCGTTACAATCAGGATTCCGCTGCTCTCATAGTACTGAAACCGCTCTTTTGAAAGTGCATGACGATATAGCTCAAACTATTGACAAAAGGGGAGTAGCAATTCTTTTGCTGATTGATTTTGCTAAGGCCTTTGATCGGGTTTCGCACAACAAACTTTTAGTTAAATTGGTCTCTTCCTTCGGATTTTCCCACACTGCAGCTAACCTAATTAAATCTTACTTATGTGGGCGTACACAAGCGGTATTCTGCAATAGCGTTTTATCTTCATTCCACAGCATTCAATCTGGAGTCCCACAAGGATCTGTTCTTGGATCACTCCTTTTTTCATTATTTATAAACGATTTGTCGTGTACATTTATTTGCTGATGATGTGCAAATTTATTTTTGTGCTTACGAGAGTTTGAGTCTGGAAGTGATGGCTCGCAAAATAAATAGCGATCGTGATAGGGTATATCGCTGGTCCTTGAAAAATTTGCTATCCATAAATTCATCAAAAACAAAAGCTATATTTATACAGAAGCGTAAAATTATTCTTGATGCACCACGTTTATTTTTGAACAATGTATCAATCCAGTTTGTGGATCGTGTAGAGAGTCTCGTAAACTTACAGTGTGGAAAAATTTATTGAACTCTCAAACGATTACGTCTGGCAACTGGACACCTTGACGTTCAAACTAAGTTGAATCTGTTCAAAACCCTAATACTACCATATTTTTGTACGGAGATGTCTTTTACAGCAATGCAACCATGGGAGCACTGAACAAACTCAAGGTAGCCCTAAATTCCTGAGTGCGATACATATATAATCTTTCAAGATATCCAAGAGTAACCCATCTTCAATCATCGCTGCTTGGTTGTAGTTTTTTCGAAATTCTACATTTTTCGTTCCTGCGTTACGCTGTTCGGAATCATAAATTTACAAAAACCCCATTATCTGTACGAAAAGTTGAGACCTATGCGCAATAACAGATCAAAAAGCTACATTATACCACACAACAGCTCTGCTTACTATAATCAGTCATTCTTTGTGAGAGGTGTTAACAGGTGGAATGGTCTACCTGTAGCGATTAAGACTTGTAAAACAAATAGCAAATTTAAACAAGAATTACTAGCCAAACTAAATTCAATCTAATCTACAAACACTACCTGTCTAGCTGTTTTACGACTGAGAGCAACAAACAATAACATAAGATCTAATTCAATAGTGATATCAATTGTAACATTAAAAACCTATTTTAATCCACCTAGAGGTGCAATTGTGCCTTTCTCATTTCTCCAAACTATGATTTAATAGCTGGTTCGTACAATATAACATTATGGAAATGTCTTTCATTCTTATTACACTTAAGTATATATAAGAGCACCTTTTTGCATTCATCGCGGTATCGGTTTGAATCGGAGTTTTCTGTGTGATCGCACTCCACAACCCGTAACTCCGGAGCCGGAAGTCGGATGGAGATGGAATTTAATATCAATTTCCGGGGACGGAACACCTTTCATTTGAGACTAAGTTGATCAAATCGGTCTAGCCATTTTCGAGAAACCAATATAACCGTTATTCTGAATTTGGATGCTTCCGGATCCGTCGATGGTGGCCAGTGTGGCCAAAGAGACTTTGAATGACTGTTGGTGACCTAGATCTACAAATTCAACAGTTGTGTTTACATTTTGGAAAAAAATCCCCTTTTTACATTCATCGCAGAATTCATTAGAATCAAGATTTGCTGCGTGATCGTACGTATCACCCTGTAATTCAGGAACCAGAACTCGGATCCACACAAAATTCAACAGCAGCTGATGGACTTTCCATTTAAAATCAAGTTTGTCAAAATCGGTTCCGAAAATTCCGAGAAACCGATGTGGACAAATCAACAAATTTTGTTTTGTAACCATACTCTTCAAATCGTAATCCGGAACAAGATGGCGGTTGAAAATGAAATTCAATAGCAACCTATGGGATGATTATACCTTTCAGTTGAATCTTAGTTTGTAAAAATCGGTTCAGCCATCTCCGAGAAACCGATGTGGACATTTTGTTAACAAATCCGCACATACACACACATACATACATACATACATACATACATACATACATACATACATACACACATACATACACACATATATTTTGCGATCTCGGCGAACTGAGTTGAATGTTATATGAGACTCGGCCCTCCGGGCCTCGGTTAGAAAGTCGGCTTTTGGAGCAATTGCATAACCTTTCTATACGAGAAAGGCAAAAGAATAATATTTAATTAGCTTAATCAGTATGAGTTCAATGTTATCTTCATGTAATTATATTTTGAAATGTTGGTGGAATGGGTTTGAAAGCGGAGGGAATGGGGGGTTAGTAGAGTGCGAGTGGAGAATGCGTCAGAAATCCTTCATCTTATTTCGGTATACACGTGGTTGAAGGAAATGCGGGCGTGAGGGTGGTCCAAGCGGAGGGGAGTGATGAAGGAGGGAGGTGTAAGGGCAAGACAAGGAGAGGGAGGGGCGGCGACGCAATACTCAACTGCATATTTTGCCTTCCATTTGAGACTTGGTTTGAGAAAATCGGTTCAGTCATCACCGAAGAACCGATGTGACTTTAATTGTGGAATATGCCCGGAATTCCGGATTTCCGGAATCGTCGATAGTGGACAATATATTCAAAGAATGTTTGATTGGCAATCAGTGATCTAGATCTGCGATTAGAAGTAATTTGGTGACCATTTCAATAGTTTTTAGCCTCTGAGGTTTTACGATTGTACCGATTTATATGGGAAATTCCAGTGTATCCTTACTAACACCCCTGTAACTCCGGAAGCAAGAGTCAGAACCGAATGAAATTCAGCAGCAGTCAATGGTATTACTGTATCTTTCATTTGAAATCAAGTTTGTAAAAATCGGTAGAGAATTCGTTGGGGAATGGGTGTGATATTAGCTTAGGAACTTGGCGGGTTCCCCGGGGGCGTCATGAACCGTCATAGGTGGCCAATGTGGTCAAAGCTGCTTTAATTGATCATTAGTGATCTAGACCCGCAAACTAGAGTAATGTTACATCAATTTTAATATGTTTTACATCATTTTAACATCATGGTGGTACCAGTTTATATGGGAATTTGCTCTGTGATCGCACTCTTCAACCCGTAACTCCGGAACCGGAAGTCCGATCAACTAAAAATTCAATAGCAGCTTATGGGAGCGTTATACCTTTCAGATGAAACTAAGTTTGCGAAAATCGGTTCAGCCATCTCTGAGAAAATTGTGTGAGTTTAAATGACACACACACATACACACACACACACACACATACACACACATACATACACACACAGACATTTGCCGATCTCGACGAACTGGATCGAATGGTGTATGACACTCGGCCCTCCGGGCCTCGGTTAAAAAGTCGATTTTTACAGTGATTGCATAGCCTTTCTTTATATGAGAAAGGCAAAAAGGCAATTGCCTTACGTTACATTATTATGAATAAATAAATAATAAATAATAATAAATAAATGGCAAGACGGGGTGTTCCTGCGGTCATTTATAGTGATCGTGGGACCAATTTTCAAGGAACGAGCAAGGAATTGCAAACCGCCATGGAGGATCTCGATGAAGAATGCTTGGCGAAGGAATTCACGACTATACATACCGACTGGAAATTCATTCCTCCGGCTTCCTCTCATATGGGAGGAGCATGGGAGCGACTGATACGTAGTGTTAAACAAAATCTGATCAAATTGTCACCAAACAAGGTTCCAACCGATGAAGTGCTCAGAAACACATGAATCGAAATTGAAAACATCATTAACTCTCGTCCACTTACCGATGTCCCAGTGGATAACGATCAGTCACCAGTTTTGACGCCCAACAATTTTTTACTAGGATCGTCGAACGGTATGAGATCATGGGCTCCATACGACGATACCTACATCACCCTTAAAAATAACTGGCAGCAATCCCAAGTGCTGGCCAATGCGTTTTGGAAGTTATGGCTACAGGACTATTTACCGACGCTCACGCGCAGGACGAAGTGGTTCAACGAAGTCAAGCCCATCCAAGTTAACGATATAGTCGTTATCATCGATCCAAAACTTGCTCGTAATTGTTGGACGAAAGGCCGAGTTATTGCCACTATACCATCAGCAGACGGACAAGTTAGACGAGCTACGGTGCAGACTGTGAACGGGATTTATGAACGACCGGCTGTGAAGCTCGCTGTACTCGATGTAGGCGTTTCAACTAATGTGTCGATTGATGATACCCAATGCATTACGGGGGGGAGTGTTAATTGCGCTACATCGACCGACGAGCCCGTACGCCCTATCAAGAGAACGGCAACGACAATACAACGATCAATCTAAACAAACCATGCCCGAAGGATCGCCAGCGACGTTAGAGGTGACCCAACATACGGCATGTGATCTAGTCTAGTCTAGTCTAGTCTACACATACACAGCCAATACATGTAGGGATCCTGGAAAATTGCAGGCGCTCGTCCACAATTTTTCTTGTCATTATTAACGTTTGTGGCACATATGGAATATGACACAAGCATTAAAGCGGCCAGGCCAACTGTGCAGCGTACAAAATGAAGATGATTCAAAATTATACGGCAATCAAACTATTCATTTAATGAATAATTTTATCAACGAATCATTTTGAACCTTGAATAAGGAAGAAACGTGGACAACCGTACACAACCGCTTCAATTTGATAGGGGTTTGATAAATCGTTGGGAGTGACTTGGCTAAGAGAGTTAATGTCACTCTTTTGGTTCCGGGTTCCTGGGATGGGGCAGAGGTTATTAGCCCTGTCCTGGCTAATGAGCCAAGGTTATAGCGCCTTTACTCGCTCTCTGAAATAATGATAGAGAAAATTGGCCAAAACGGTTAGTTATTGCTAAACATAAAGACAAAAGGCAAAAACTATTATTCATTTGGTGTTCCTTAATATTATCTATAACTTGTTATTTGACACTTTATCCCTATTGCTTTTCATTTGGCTGCAATTTAATAGTTAACACAGCATGACCTCATCACAAATGTAGTGGATTCGAAATCGTTGTTTTTGCATATGGAACGAGGTGATCAAAATGAATTTGCTTCGAATAAAGCCAAAGAAAGAATTGTAGAACTTGCTGAGATGCATTAATTACATGACAATAATGGTCCTGTTTATTATTTACTATTTTAAAAAATAACGAAAATGCTAATAATAAACTAACTTTAAACTAATTAACTTCTTAAAGAATGCTAAATTCACATTGCTGAAAGGTATTAATACCTTTTTCTATACACAATTTTCTTGGCTTTCGAATAAAAATAAGAAAAGGTACAATAAGTGCCATACTTTTTCAATAAGAGCTGGTATAAGTGAATATGAGATAAAAATATCCAAGTTCAATAACCCAAACACATGAAAACAAGAAAAGATAAGTGTAACATGTCAAAGAACAAATTATGCAACTCTTCAAGACTAAAAATTTGAATTATTAAAATGGTGATGTTAACTATTCAGATTTTCGCGAAATGAGCGAAAAATCGTTCAAAATTGTTAAATTTTAAATAAATTACTGTGAAAAGGTTACTTAACCTCATTAGCTGAAATATTTGAGGACATTTTTCAATGGAAAATTTTCTCGTCTATCCAATGGTTCTAAAAGATTTGAAATACAAAGTATACCTCTTGAGTCAGAGCCATTTTTTGACAATTAAGTTTTTAACACAAAAATTCAATAACCTAGCAACGGTTGAGATTTGAAGGCATCTGTAGAACGAAAATTCTTTCGAATTTTCTCCAAATATGACAGAAAATCATCCCTCTAGAGGGTCCCAACCATGAACCAAACACCCTGTATGTTATTAAATACTGCGCTATGCTGGAACAAGGAAACAACCAAAATGACCAAAATGAAATCCATCAGTTTCACATTTCTCCGATACTTCGAAGTATTCTTCCTTCTTACGCCACTGCGAAAACTCATAAGACTACTACAGAACACGATCCCATTATAGACTTTACGAAGATTACATAAAATTACATAAGAACATCATTTTCACTAAGAATAATTGGAAATCTCTCACCAGATGATATCCACGACAATCTGTCTGTGCACGAACGGAGCTTCAGAAGCTCAATTTTTAGTCTGCCTTAGCTCCACAATAGCACACCCTAGTCGCCCAAAGCTACACCACTGGTTCAGACACCCGTCCAGATACAACAAAGCATTGCGATTTCAATTATCGATGGCTGCGTCTGAATTTCTTCGAGCACAAATGTAGTAAAGCTTACAACGAAGAAATCCATTGTGCTGTTTATCACAATTCACTTCACTGTCAAAGTACACTTTTCAGGGATAAGGCCACATTTTCTTTTATTTCATGAGTAGAATTTTTATTTGGAACAAAATTGACGGCAGCGAAAAAAATTCCACCTTCGCCGTCGATGGTTGCTACGATTCAGATCTGACCCAACATACGGCATGTGATCACATATGCTGATTTCGGTTTTAGATCAGAGTCGCCCTAGGTTCGCTCTAATATTTACAAAATTCATACAAAAGTGACAGCTCAGAGCGAACCTAGAGCGACTCGGCTCTAAAAACGAAATCAGCAATAGTTAAGTGGAGACGAAGAAAATGACAATTGTCTATTGAACACGAAGCGTGCTGGATCACTTTCCTAAACTAAATTCAATTCTAAAGTTAATAGTACAAATCGAACTCACTTTTCTACTTATATCTACTTCTAAAATATACTTAATATCTAATAAGGTGAGAAACATAATACTAGAGCTTAAAATAATGAATTAAAACGATATCTTAACCTAAGGTAAAAACGATAGCATAGTACAGAGCGAAAAAGCGTTGAAAAGTGCGCGAATTATAAGGGTGAGCATTTTATATAATCATTATTGTGCTGAGTGAAACGATAAAATATTTAGATCACTGCAGGATTAAATGCCGCAACGTATCCATCTCAGTACTAAACGTTAGTTCCCACGTAGATTACCTTTACCAGGTGAGCCACCAGATAATCAATAGACCAATGTAGAACTCACAACTAACATATGTTTCTGTAGAATCCAGTACTGCGTTGATCAGGTGCAAAGCAAGAAGCTGTCGCATGAAACGTGGCACGATAGCGAGAAACATTAAACGTAAGATTATAGAATTACATGTAAAAATCGAGACTCATACTTACCCTCTCACACACAGGAATTTTATAATCCTAATAAATAAAGTGAGGATTCATAAAATTGAATTGTTCCTGTCGCTGTCGCGCAATACCATGAGACTGATAAAAATGGGTCTTTATTGTATGTATTATTCGCTGTGTTTCACATTCATAGGTACATTTCATTTTTGGGGATTTTTTCGAACTACAACAATTTTTAGGTAGTTTTCAAGGGGTTAATTTATAGACTTCTTTCAAAATTTGGCGAACCTATTCCAATTCGCATACCAATTAATTGGTATACGTAAGGGTTTATATGTTGCAGATAGAGAAAATACTGAAATTTTCAGATTTTTCCTACACAATATTACGAAAGCAATTTTTCCTAATAAGTTCAATGACAGTTTGTGAAAATTATAAACTATTTGAAATTTTTTAATAATTTTATTTTTTATTTAACCGTGATTTTTTAATAAATAGTGACCATCGCTTCACAACGTAGTCTATTTTTCATGGCTTGCGGTGAGCACGATCTCTCGAATTGCTGAACTGAAAATTATGGAATAGAAATTAATTTTTAGTATTCTTTACAGATTTAACTCGCCGCGCAGATAGCTCTGAATTAGACCCGCTGGTGCCCTAAGACGATTTCGCTAGATTTTCAGAGCACTGTACACCCAGTGCATTAACGCAAGTGACGGAAGGTTATCGAAAAGATTCGTGAAAATGAAAATTCCAGTAATGATGATCATTTTCCCAAACGGTTCGCTTTCGAGAGGTTTTTATTTGTTCTTTGGCATTAGGATTAGCGATAATAATTCAAATCAAGGATACTACTGGGAAGTCACCTTTAGAAAAAAGTCGATGTCGAAGTAAAATTTGGAACTATGCTCGCATGCACTTCAGAGATAGCGTGATATCAGGAGCTATATACTGCAAAGCCGACGATCTTTACCCCGGGAGGGAACTTCAGTCTCAGAACCCAGAACATGAGGTTCCATAGCACCGGGCCTAGGATCGAGCCCTGCGGGTGTCCGGCGGTAATCGAAACCCTTTTCTGACCGGCATCGGTCTCGTATAGCAGTACGCGGTTCTGGAAGTAACTTTCCAAGATCCGGTACAGACCCACCGGTAGGCTAAGCCGGTGTAACGAGAGCGCGATGGCATCCCAGCTTGCGCTGTTGAATGCGTTCTTCACGTCAAGTGTCACTAACGCACAGTATCGAATACCTCGCCTTTTCCGTTGGATCGCTATCTCGGCAGTATTTATCACTGAGTTGAGAGCGTCCACTGTGGACTTACCCTTCCGAAAGCCAAACTGGTTGCTTGACAGACCGTCCGTACCTTCCGCGTACGGGGTTAGCCTGTTGAGGATGATCCTCTCAAGCAGTTTGCCAGTCGTGTCGATCAGACAGATTGGTCTGTACGCCGATGGGTCGCCTGGCGGCTTCCCGGGCTTCAACAACAGCACCAATTTCTGCCTTTTCCATCTATCGGGGAAACGGCACTCGTCAATGATCGCTGCCTTGAGAGCGTTGTTTGGAACTCCATCCGGCCCCGGAGCTTTGTTCATTGCTAGGGATTTAGTCACTGCGAGTAGTTCTTCATTCGTCACTGGAGCCACCATTTCGGCCGTGCCCGCACTGTCTCGTAGTGCAGGTGGCCAGGGGCTTGTGGCTCGAGACGGGAAGAGTACTTCGATAATCGTTGCCAACAGGTCCGGAGACCGTTCTGGGGGTGAGGAGCCCCCTTTGGTCTTGGCCATCACAATCCTGTAGGCGTCACCCCACGGATTCGCGTTGGCACTCTCACACAGGTTTTTTTTTATTCATTTCGTTTATTTGATAGGCACAAATGCGCTAGCTTGGCGGTGCCGAATTCTTTTGTTTTTACATTTTGAATATCTTAAAACTAGGAGGTTACAATGTTGAAATATTTTTTTTTTTATAAAAGAGAAAAAAATTACAGCTATCTTAAGACTAGAAAAAAAAATTCTATATATAAGAGAGGGGGCAAAAGATTTTTTTTTATGAAAAATTTTAAAACAAGGAATTCAATAGTAATAGTTTTTTAGGAAATATTTACAGTTATCTTAAAACTAACAATATAGTTTGGTACACAAAAGGGGGAACAAATATTTATGAAAAATTTCACAGATGTTTTAAAACTAGGGATACAATTCTATTTACAAGATGGGGGACAATAGTTTTAACAAAGAGTAGAAATTACAACTATCTTAAAACTAGGAATACGGAATACAAATTTGATTTTTTATCGGATACTTATGCTTGGTCATTTCCAAAATCGGTGTAGAAGTAGTATCAAGGACAGGAGAGAGAAGGCGTAGATGGTGACCGGTAGAGAAGAGCAAAACTTGCAACTTTCGGGCAAACGGGAGATCAGCGAAACAAATTTGCGCCTCAGTCTAGTAGGTCGGATTGGCGGATGGTATTCTTCGGACCCGCGGGGAATCCTTCAAAGGGAATCCTTCGGACCTCGAGTCCCTCTCGCTTCAGATTCCGTAGTGATAAGGGCGATGGCGGTTACATAGTGGCAGTCTGAAGCTTATCGGTTCCACACGGCAAGAGGAAACTTCTAAAAACGAGAAATAAAAAGAGAGGGGCTAAATTGGGATATTTATCGTTTTTATGAAAGTATAAATAAGGGACATATAGGGGAAATCACGATTTGCCAGCATATCTCGGACTGGGACATTGGGTGCTCTACCTCGGGCCCGAAGGGAATCCTTTAACTGAGACCTGGCGTCCAAATACCCGGCGCATACCCAGACAACGTGCTCGATGTCATGATAGCCCTCGTCACAAGCGCACAGACTACTCTCCGCAAGCCCAATACGGCGCAAATGTGCATCTAAGGTGTAGTGGTTGGATATCAGTCGGGACATTACACGAATAAAATCCCGACCCACATCCATCCCCCTGAACCAAGGCTTCGTTGATACCTTTGGGATAATCGAATGTAGCCATCGTCCAAGTTCACCATTGCTCCACGAGGTTTGCCAACTGTTGAGTGTCCTCTGGCGACAAATACTAAAAAATTCGTTGAAGCAGATTGGTCTTTCGTATGTGTCACCATTTAATGCGCCCACCTTTGCTAATGAGTCGGCCTTTTCATTGCTCGGGATAGAACAATGAGAGGGGACCCAAACAAAGGTAATCTGATAAGATTTTTCAGATTACGTACACAAGGACTCCCGTATCTTCCCCAGGAAATATGGGAATTGCTTTTTGGGCTTCTTCGAACCAAGAGCCTCGATAGAGCTGAGGCTGTCCGAAATGATGAAGTAGTGATCTGTGGGCAGAGTGTCGATGATCCCAAGGGTGTACTGAATTGCAGCTAACTCTGCGACGTAAACTGAAGCGGGATCATTGAGCTTGAATGAAGCGGTGATAGTATTGTTGAAGATACCGAAGCCAGTGGACCCATCGAGATTTGATCCGTCAGTGTAGAACATTTTGTCACAGTCGACTTCTCGGAATTTATTATAAAATATATTGGGGATCACTTGAGGGCGTATATGGTCCGGGATTCCACGAATCTCTTCCTTCATGGATGTTTCGAAGAATACAGTAGAATCAGAAGTATCTAGGAAACGAACACGGTTGGGAGTATACGTAGAAGGATTAATGCTCTGTGCCATGTAGTCGAAGTACAAGGACATAAATCGGGTTTGTGAATTAAGCTCGACGAGCCTCTCGAAATTTTCAATCACCAACGGGTTCAGAATGTCGCATCGGATGAGCAATCGATATGAGAGTTCCCAAAATCGATTTTTTAGCGGAAGAACGCCCGCCAGCACTTCGAGACTCATCGTATGGGTCGAATGCATGCAACCCAAGGCAATGCGCAAGCAACGATACTGGATTCTCTCCAGTTTGATGAAGTGTATGTTCGCAGCGGAGCGGAAACAGAAACACCCGTACTCCATCACCGACAATATCGTTGTTTTGTACAACCAGGTCTCCTGGGTGAGCACCCCACCATGTTCCAGTTATTGTTCGAAGAAAATTGATCCTTTGTTGGCATTTCTGTTTCAGATACCTAATGTGACATCCCCAGGTACCTTTAGAGTCGAACCAGACCCCGAGATATTTAAATGTGAAAACCTGGTTGATCGTTGCACCCATTAATAGAAGCTGGAGTTGCGCCGGCTCACGCTTCCTAGAAAAAACAACCAACTCAGTTTTCTCCGTGGAGAACTCAATACCCAGCTGAAGAGCCCAAGCAGACAAATTGTCCAAGGTATTTTGTAATGGTCCTTGCAAGTCGGCAGCTTTGGGCCCTGTAACAGAGACCACCCCGTCGTCTGCAAGTTGCCTTAGCGTGCATGAATTGGCAAGACAATCGTCAATATCATTCACAGAAAAATTGTAGAGCAGGGGACTTAGACATGAGCCCTGGGGAAGACCCATGTAGCTAAATCGCGATGTTGTTAAATCGCCATGCGAAAAGTGCATGTGCTTTTCAGACAACAGGTTTAGCAAAAAGTTATTTAAAATTGGTGAAAGACCATGCTGGTGTAGCTTCTCTGACAGAATGTTGATAGAAACTGAGTCAAAAGCCCCCTTAATATCCAAGAAGACTGATGCCATCTGCTCTTTGTTAGCATAGGCCATTTGGATTTCTGTAGAAAGCAACGCAAGGCAATCGTTCGTCCCTTTGCCTTTGCGGAAGCCAAATTGTGTATCTGACAGTAAGCCATTTGCTTCAACCCAATTGTCGAGGCGAAACAAGATCATTTTCTCGAACAACTTCCGAATACAGGACAGCATTGCAATCGGTCGATACGAGTTGTGGTCGGAGGCTGGTTTTCCTGGTTTTTGAATGGCGATGACCTTCACTTGCCTCCAGTCATGAGGGACAATGTTACCCTCAAGAAACTTGTTAAATAAGTTCAGCAAGCGCCTTTTTGCAGTGTCAGGCAGATTCTTCAGCAAGTTGAATTTGATTCTGTCTAACCCTGGGGCGTTATTGTTGCATGATAAGAGAGCAAGTGAAAACTCCACCATCGAAAACGGTGTTTCGTTCGCGGTATCGGGAAGAGACGCGGCGCGGCACGTTTTCTGTACCGGGACAGAGTCCGGACAGATCTTCTTGGCGAAAGCGAATATCCAACGGTTTGAATATTCCACGTTCTCGTTGGTACTATTACGGTTACGCATACGTCGAGCCGTACCCCAAAGAGTGCTCATCGCTGTTTCTCTCGTTAACCCGTCGACGAACCGGCGCCAATAACTGCGTTTTTTGGCTTTCATTAGACTCTTCATTCGCTTTTCTAACGACGCGTACTGTTGATAGCTAGCGGGTAACCCGTCTTCCCGGAAGGCCTTATATGCAGTGGACTTCTCCGCGTACAGCTCTGAGCACTCTTTATCCCACCACAGGGTGGGAGTTCGTCCATGGGTATTCGCGCTGGGTACTGGTTTAGTCTGAGCTTGATTCGCACTGTCGAGAATCAAGCCAGCCAAAAACCTGTACTCTTCCTCCGGAGGAAGTTCTTGAGTGGATTCGATTTTAACGGATATCGCGGTCGCGAAACTCTTCCAATCAATGTTCCGTGTGAGGTCATACGAGGCATTGATTGTTTTCGATGGTCTTGAACCGTTAGCAATTGAAATCACGATAGGCAAATGATCGCTACCGTGGGGATCAGGGATCACCTTCCACATGCAATCTAACTGTAGCGATGTCGAGCAAAGCGATAAATCCAACGCGCTTGCGCGTGCTGGTGGTGTAGGAATCCGCGTCATTTCTCCCGTGTTTAAGATCGTCATGTTGAAATTGTCGCAAAGATCTTGGATTAATGTTGATCTATTATCATCATGAAGACAACCCCATACCGTACCGTGCGAGTTAAAGTCTCCCAGAACTAGCCGCGGTGCCGGTAAGGATTCCGCGATATTACAAAGCGCTCGGTGCCCTACCGAGGCTCGAGGAGGAATGTAGATGGAAGCAATGCAAAGGTCTTTACCTTTGATTAGAACTTGACAAGCGACAATTTCAATGCCTGGTGTTGAAGGGAGGTTAATTCGGTTGAAAGAATAGCACTTTTTGATCCCCAAAAGTACTCCTCCATAGGGGTTTTCTCGATCCAGACGAATTATATTAAAGTCGTGGAAGTTGAGATTTATATCGGAAGTTAACCAAATTTCACATAATGCGAAAGCATCACATTTTAAACTATTTAGTAAAAATTTAAAGGAATCGATTTTCGGGAGGATACTTCTGCTGTTCCACTGTAGAACAGTTATCGAATCGGTGACCTCGTTCGATGACTTAGCCATCGAAGGATACGATCGCTGCAACGAGGTATTAGTAGTCAACTGCTTCAAAAATGTTTGCACTATAGGGAGAAAACGTATCAGAAGGCTTTTAAGAGGATCAGTAACATTGAAAGCTGTGAAAATTAAGTCCACTATGTCAGAAAATTTCATTAGTCCGTTACTGGACTGAGTATCTGTTTGAAAAACGGGGACACTTGGGGTTTTTGGTGTCCCTGGAAGTGGTGGGTACTCCTTGTTAGAATTAATATTTCCAAGTCCTGGAGCAAATTGCTTCGGCTTTTGTGCATCACTTCCGTTGGATTTATTGGTTGTAGATGGCGCACTCTGAGTGGACGACACCTTGGCACCCTTACGAGGCAATGTAGGGGAGGCTAGATTTCTCCTCTTCCTGGATTCCCCTGGGTTAACCAATGATATTCCCTCTTGTGGGTCGTCAGATTCTTGCTCAACGCCAGCCAAAAGAGCAAAGGAATTTTCGGACAGGGCAGATGGCGAAGCATTCTTTAGCATTTCTGCATAAGAGTGCCTCGAGCGATCCTTAAGGGAGCGCTTAATTTTATCCCCGCGCTGCTTGTACGCCGGGCATGACTTAAGAGCATGCGGAGGGCCCCCGCAGTAAATACACTTCTCAGTTTCTCCACCGCAAGCGTCATCCTCATGCTCTCCCTCGCATTTGCCGCACCGTTTTTTATTGCCACAATAAGTGGCTGTGTGGCCCAGTTGCTTGCAATTGCTGCAGTTCATTACCCGCGGTACAAACAGGCGAACGGGTAAGCGAACCCTATCCAGGAGGACATAGTTGGGAAGAGCAGACCCGGAGAAAGTCACCCGAATCGAGTCTGACGGAGAATAAGTTGTCTTATCATTTTCTGTTTTTGCGGAATACAATTGCTTGCATTCCAGAATCTTCACCTTTTGAAGTGAAGGGTCCTTAAAGCAGCCAACCCCGTACTTCAACAGGTCTTCGCACTTTAGACCCGGTTCGGCGACTATTCCATCGATCTCCACTGCCCTACAAGGCACATACACTCTGAATTGTTTCGTAAAACGCTCGCTGCGAGCAATCTGGTTTGCCTGATCGAGGTCATTTACTATAACGCGTATCTTATTAGCTCGAACACGTGTTATCTGAGCTACGGCCGGGTAGTTAGCAGTCAGCTCCCGTGATATTTCTAGAATATTGGGCGATTTCGTGTTGGGCCGGAAATACACCACCCAGGGTCCATTTGAACTGGCTGGGTATGTTTTAATACGGGGAGGACTGGGGGAATCAGGGGAGGGAGTAATATCGGGTTTATCCGGTAAATCCATGGGAATATCATTCCCATCCAATGTTCCTTCGCCCTCGGCCATTTAGGCACGAGAATAGCACGTGATGTAAACGAGGGATGAAACTTGTATTCAGGGGAAAGGGAAAAGTAGACCGATCGGGGAAAGGGAAACGAAAGAAAGAAAAATAATACTTAGCTTATATAGCGGCGTGTCCGGCGATTCTGGTATTCACTTCACCAGCCTGGGCACCGGCGAACAAAGACTGCCTCAAACAATAGTTGACCTTCACTGACACTATATATTCTTGTTCACTTTATGTACAGCACCAGAAAACGAACTGCTTCGATCGAGAGCTCGGAGAGTTGCTCTCACACAGGTTGTCGAAACACGCTCTCTTGCTGCTTTTAGTGGCCTTGTTGAGGGCCAATTTCGCAGCTCGAAACACTTCACGGCGGTTCCCTCTTGCATCCTCGGTGCGAGCTCTTTGCATCCTACGTCTTGCTCTGAGGCAGGCTGATCGTAGAGCTGCAATCTCGGAACTCCACCAGTATACCGGGCATCTACCGTTTCTTGGCAGGGTTTTTCTCGGCATAGTGGCGTCGCACGCGCGTGATAGAACAGCTACCAGCGCATCCCCGCTTAGACTGTCGGTGTTGGCCTCCAGTCCCAGGGCCGCGGTGAAAGCTTCGCTGTCGAAGTGATTGGACTTCCACCCACGTACCTGACAGGGATCTCCCACCCTCGGATGCTGCACACCATAGTTGATCTTAAAGCGGATTGCTAAATGATCGCTATGGGTGTAGCCTTCGTCTACCCTCCATTCCATGCCTGGAGCCAGACTCGGGCTGGCAAATTTTACGTCAATCCACGCCTCCACTCCGTTTCTACGGAATGTACTAGCGGAGCCATTATTAGCTAGCACAGTATCGAGTTTCGCAAGTGCCTCCATTAGCGCTTGACCCCTGCTATTTGTACAGCGGCTGCCCCACTCCACTGCCCAAGCGTTAAAGTCTCCAGCTGTGACTACCGGTTTCCGGCCCACTAGGTCCGACGAGAGCCTGTCGATCATCTGGTTGAACTGTTCTATTGGCCACCTTGGTGGGGCGTAGCAGCTGCAATAGAACAGTCCATTGATCTTGGCAATCGCCACACCCTCGGCGGAGGAGTGTATTACCTCTTGAACCGGGAACCGTCCCGTTGTACAGACTGCCACCATTCCAGACCCGTCCGACACCCAATTGCCGTTGCCGGCAGGGATGCGGTACGGGTCTGATAAGAGGGCGACATCTGTCCTCGACTGCGAGACCGACTGCCACAGCAGCTGTTGGGCTGCTGCACAATGGTCAAGATTTAGCTGTGTGACGTTCACGGCTTCTTCTTATTTAACTCACCGAGGGGACACGAAGGTCCGCCCATAGCATGTTTATGGGCTTGCTTCTTAGCGGTGCAGATAAGGCACTTGTGTGCCTTAGTGCAACCCCGCTCTTTATGCCCCTCCTCGCCGCAGCGACGACATAGTTTGCTCCTATCTATGCCTTTGCACTCGTAGGCTTTGTGGCCGGACTCAAGGCACCGATAGCACCTATCCACTGAAGGCGGCTGGGGTATACTAATAGGGCATACCGACCAGCCGATCTTCAGCTTCCCTTTCTCGGTTACCTTTTTGGCATCCGCCTTCAGTAGCCTGAGGTAGGCTAATTGGGCGCCAGAGGGTCCATCTCTAAATCGCACAGAGGCCCGCTCGATTGTGACGTCGCATTGTTCCTTAACGGCTGCGACGACATCTTCTGCGGTCGTGAACTCGTCCAGATGCTTGCACTGGAGAGTCATTTCCGCCCCTAGCGACCTGACTTGGGCGCCTTCACCAAGGACCTCTTGGGCCAAGGCCTTGTATACCGCACTAGATTGTGCGCCTCGCTTCAGCACCAGAAGCATTTCTCCCGTGTTGGTGCGTCTCACGCTACGCACATCTTGCCCAAGGGCCGAAAGGCTTTCGGCCGCCTTCATCGACTTGAGGACATCGGCATATTTGTCCTTGTCGGTTTTCAACCACAAGGCCTCGCCTCTGTCCTTGGCCTTCTTCGCGGGCCGCGGTACCTCCGGTGTCGGTGCCGGCTTCTTCCTGGTGACCAGCGTCCAGGGTTTTGGGCCCCCCCCTGCCCCGGTCGCGCCGGGTTGCTGGTACCAACACTCTGCTCAGCGAGGTCACTCTCGCCCTCGCTTACCTCGCCCAAACGGCGTTTGTTCTTAACGGTTGCACGCCGTGTGGTGTCGCTTTTTGCACCCTCGCCTGGCGACTTCCTAGGGCGCTTCGCGTTCGACGCCGTCTTGCGATTGCCCCTGCCCTTGCCTTTTCCCTTCGAGGGGAACTCGGCCGCCGCTTCGAGCTACGTGGCTGCTCCATAGAAGGTGAAGGCCACTGTCTGAGTGCCCGTATCGACCTTCTCTTTTCCCTCCTTCTTGGAGGCCACTGTCTGGGTTTCTCTGTCGGACTTCTCCCGACATTCCACCCTCTTGGCATAAGCCTGCTGTTTCTGTCTTGCGACACGAACAGTTTTTCGGAGTTCCAGGAGACTCTGTTTTAACTCCTTGCTTATGTTTTGCTTTGCGCTAGTGTACTCGATTATTGCATCGAGTTGCTCCACCACTTTGCGCATCGCCGATAATGGCCCGTCCGGTGCGTTGGTAGGGCTGTGGCCTACTGCTGCTGGGGGGTCACTGGTGCTTTCAGATGCAGCACTCATCGCTCCACTACTCTCCCCTCGGGGGGAGACCTCGCCAAACCACCTCTAGCGAAGGGGTTTGGCACCTCCGACTGTTTATTTTTATTTTTTGTTAACTCTATGTAAAATCCCACGAGTAGCGCGAGAATAGATGTCCGCCACGCCAGAGCTCCGCATTAACGTGGTAAAGGACGCTTACTGTGGGGGTTGCCCAGGTACCCCACAGGCTTCGTTAACGATCGAGCATCTTTTTCACCCCCTCGATCACTCATCCCTTGGCACGGGTCGCTTCACGCCTTGGAATTGGGGTTATGACCTACCTTGCTTTACGTGGTGACCTCGGCCCAGATCATCACAACCATCCTTCTTTACCAGGGCTTTGGACCTGTAGCTCTGGTTCTCAATAGTTCCATGTACGTATATTATTACAGACATGCCACTATTGAGATCCGTCATTCACTAGCGGAGTGTCTGTGCGTATGTATGTGTGTGTTAATGTATGTGAACAAAAATATGCACATCGGTTACTCGGAGATGGCATAACCGAATTCATCAAACTTAGTTTCAAATGAAAGGTACAACGTTCCCATAGGCTGCTATTGAATTTCATTAAATTCCGAGCTCCGGTTCCGGAGTTACGGGTTTAAGAGTGCGGACACAGCAAAATCACATTTTGCCTTTCTCCTATAGAAAGGTTATGCAATCACAAACATCGTCATATACCATTCGACTCAGGGCCATCTGTCATATACCATTCGACTCAGTTCGTCGAATTCGGCAAATGTCTGTCTGTGTGTGCGTATGTAGGGGAATTGTGGGAAAAACCGACACTGTGGGTAAAACCGACACCCCACAACATTTCCTAGAAATCAAATTTTTATTCATTTCATAATGATACATTATTATTAGTACGTTTGTTTAGAGCATTTGAAGAAAAATTGGATTTACGTTAGTACGACGAATGTCATAAAAATAAACAAAACATACGACAGCAGCGTTCATACTCGTCTGGATGTTAAATTTCGTTGGTAGATTTTAAGGTTTTAACCGAACAAAAGCTTTTCAAATCACCACATTTTTCAGTACCTATTATTATCGGTCTGTCCTAGGTGTATTGAAGACGAGTTTGAGAAATTCAATATTTTTAATTGCTTTTATAAAAAAATGTGCGCTGTTGGGGTAAAACCGACACCCTGTGGTTAGGGTAAAACCGACACGCTGTTAAGATGGTTGTGTATACTTGCGATTAATTTCAAAATACTGGGGATCTTTGTGACACTTCAATTAGCCTATTAGAACACTATAGTATTAGCAGAAATAGACAGAAATACTTTTATTGTGTTTATTTTTTGCAAGTCCCTTTAAAAATCAAAAATTGGAATTTTTGCTTATCTGATTCTATCGAAGCTTTTGCTATTTCTGCAAAAGGTTGTATGAAAAAAGTGGAAAATGTGGAATTTCAAACCTTACCACCCAAAATGATAGTTTGGGTGCCTAATAAACTTCCCTGAAAATTTCAGCTCATTTGGTCCACTGGAAGGGCTCAAAGTTTGTATGGAAAAAATAAACCAAATGATAGAGAAATGCATCAGTTTCACATTTTCAACTCTATGTGGCGCTGTAATCGATAAAAGGCTTTCGTGTGAAAAAATAAGAATCTTCATGTAACAATGAATCAACTCGTGAAAACCGGAAGGCAATCCGAAGAAAGCAGACAAAGTTATAAACGCTCAAAGTTGATGGTGTCATGTGCTGTAGCGGGGTGGCTCCGTCGAAAGTGGAAAAGCCGCTGCATATGAACGCACGAATTATATGTGGTAGGAACACTCGATTAGATGGATTACAACTTCTAATAACTATAATTTCTTATAAAAGAAATGTATAGAATTCGCTCAAACTTTCAAGATTTTTTGCGAGGCCCGGAGGGCCGATTCTTATATACCAATCGACTCAGCTCGACGATTTGGGACAATGTCTGTGTGTGTGTGTGTCTGTGTGTGTGTGTATGTAACGGACAAATTCTCATTCGTGTTTCTCAGCAATGGCTAAACCGATCTTATCCAAACCAATTTTAAATGAAAGAACTAAAAAACAGTATGAACGCTATTAATTTGTTTTTGATTCTGATGTTTAGTTTCCAAGATATGAATGTTTGAATGCGTAAAAATGGCGTTTTTTGCAGTTTTTTTGAATTATCTGCCGAAATTGACAATTAAGATTAACAATTTATATGTTTTTAGACAGCTTTAACGAATACCTTTCGAACAAGCTATAGATTGTTGAAATCGGACTATCATCAAAAGAGATATTTAACATTAAATGCGGACGAAAGATTTTTATTATTTCCCATTGCCAGAAATATGACCAAAAACATGTAATCTATTATTAACGCCAAAACGGCTTATTTTAGGTCAATAGTATCTTCGGAGAATTTAATGGAGGTAATATGCCCTTTCTTCTGGTATTGTGCTTTTGCTGATTAATCCCCCTATGAGTGAGATATTTTCACAAATTTTATTGGAAGTGATTATATCGAAATGATGCTTTCTACAAATTTGTAGCTCTTACTTTTGCGAATAACTTTACTGAAGACTTCAAATATCTATTTTGAATACTTTAAAAGTTATGGCTTGTTGTTTGTGGATTACTCTTTGTCGCCTATTTATTGTTCAATATAGAAATAATCCATTGAAATAAGCCAAACATTATTTCGACAAATCGAATTTTGTATTTCATTTTTCTATCTACAACCGCTAGAAATAATCACTGAACATTTCCAAGTTGTCTGGAAGGAACTTGATAACTTATCAGTGCAAAAATGTTCATTTGTGCGAACCTTCTGACTGAAATTTTTCTAACTTATGACCATCGGATCGATCTGAAATCTTTCGGAAAATGAAAAGCGAAATAAATAACTCCAAGCAACGGCGAAGCCAAGAGAAGGTTTTGCGGTTTAACACCATACAGCCCCCCCCCCCACCACACCAAAAAAAAAAATTGGATTGGAGTTGAAAATTTATTGATGCTGACTGATTTAATTCAATATTACAATAACAATTATCTGATCCGTAGATTGATAACTTGTTGTTGTAAACATCATGAGGACTTCTGATAAATTGTCGGAATGGGGTCCTGATATGTAACTGATCTATTGGTCTTGATTTCACAGTTGTCTAATAGCATCAATATCAAATTCCTGCCTGAAAACATTCCAATAGAAAATTACAGAGTTCTGCAATCAATCATAGTCCTCAGATTTATTTTCAAATTGATCTCGTTTTTGTAGAGATGTACTGTAATAAGGGTCTTTATTTAATTGGAAGAGAAGTTAAAATTGATTTAATGTCTATGAAACATAGAACTGCTCACCAAAAAAATGCATAACTTTCAACATTTGCTAAAAATGTTCTTGCCTTTCTCGTTCACTCTAAAATTCGTCAATCTAATCCCGACCGGGAGGGCCGAGTGTCATATGCCAATCGACTGAGTTCGTCGAGATCGGAAAATGTCTGTGTGTGTATGTGGAAAAAATGTGACCTCTGTTTCTCAGAGATGGACCGATTTGCACAAAGTTAGTCTCAAATGAAAGGTACAACCTTCCCATCGGTTGCTATTGAATTTTTTATTGATTAGACTTCCGGTTCCGGAGTTACGAGTTGAAGAGTGCAATCACAGCAAATTCCCATATAAACTGAAATGAAAAATTTTCAAAATCAAATTTGTATTTTTGATGCCAAATGACTTTAAAATGCATGAAACATTGAGATGTTTGACAAAAATTGACTTTTTTGGACTTTGGTACATTTTTGCCTTTCTCATATAGAAAGGTTATGCAATCACTCTAAAAATCGACAATCATACCGGCCCGGAGGGAGTATGCAGTGAGGGGTTGCTACTTTAAAATTAAAACTAGTTTAAAATTTCTTAACAAGTTGAAAATTTTCGGCGGGATCTGGACCTCCCGGACCTTTCTCCATGATTCGCCGCTGGTTTCAAGCGATGTTTCAGTATCACATAGTATCTCAAGATCGTGGCTGTCGATCCATTGTACGTATGTGCAAATCGTACTGAACATGTAATATTCATTTCCACCATTGTATTGAACATAACCAGCCATGGAATCGTAGTCTGGACAAATGAGACAAGCACAATTGCACCACTAGGTGGATTAAAACAGGTTTATATTTTGGGAATGCTTCGAGTTGAGACGAAAACGTAATATGATTAATAACGAGGATAACACTTTCCGAATGTAGAGAGAAATTTATGAAAAATGACGATTTCCATTCGATTCTAATAGGTTCTGATCGATTTAGATGAGCATTTGATTTTTGTTGTATGACCAATTATATGGATAGGTCAAATGTTTAAAATCAGTAATTTAAGGTCAAGATAGCATCATTTTGAAACCGCCAACTTCGGAGGTTTAGTATCTTCGATGAGTTTTACAAACGTTAAACAGCGCATCATTTGATAAAATAATTTTGACGGTATATCGTCCAAGAAGTATTTATGGTGAATTTTCTCAGGTTAATATTGATGACTACAATAAAGTCTCAACAAATTCGCTAGACACGAACTCTGTTACTATTTTCTGAAAAATTAATTCTGCATAATTTTAAAACTTCAAAAATTACGGTTTCGGAATTATGCCTTTTGGACAGTATGATCGATTTTCACCAAACCCCCACCAAACCGAATTTCTGGCTACGCCGTTGACTTCAAGTAAGTAGAAACAAAGTCGTTCTACACTCGTTCACAAGAAACTTCTTCGAATGCTGAATATCTATTATAATACATTGAAACCCCGATTTTATCAGCCAAATATGAACATATGTTTGATGGGCTCTAGCAGACCAACTAGACTGAATTCGAGTAAATCCTTTCTTGAGCATGTTTTCCTTATCATGAAGATGGAAATATGCAAAAATAAAAAGTTCATCATAATCAGAAATAGTTATCAGACTACATCAAGGGACGGGAAGAATATTTTAACAGCTTCAGTTTATTATAAAGAAAAAAAATTTGCCCGATTTAGTCAATGTCCCCATTTTGTTAGCCTAAAATACACCATGAGACTGATAAAAATGGGTCTTTATTGTATGTATTATTCACTGTGTTTCACATTAATAGGTACATTTCATTTTTGGGGATTTTTATTGTATCGAACTACAACAATTTTTAGGTAATTTTCAATGGGTTATTTTATAGACTTCTTCCAAAATTTGGCGAAGATATTCCAATTCGTATACCAATTAATTGGTATACTTAAGGGTTAATATGTTGCAGATAGAGAAAATACTAAAATTTTCAGCTTTTTTCTTACACAATATTACGAAAGATTATTAAACAATTTTTCTTAATAAGTTTGTGAAAATTATAAACTATTTGAAATTTTTTAAAAGTATAATTTTTTTTTAATTTAACCGTGATTTTTTAATAAATAGTGACCATCGCTTCACAACGTAGTCTATTTTTCATGGCTTGCGGTGAGCACGATCTCTCGCATTGCTGAACTGAAAATTATGGAATAGAAATTAATTTTTAGTATTCTTTACTTTACTCGCCGCGCAGATAGCTCTGAATTGGACCCGCTGGTGCCCTAAGACGATTTCGCTAGATTTTCAGAGCACTGTGCACACAGTGCATTAACGCAAGTGACGGAAGGTTATCGAAAAGTTTCGTGAAAATGAAAATTCCAGTAATGATGATGACTTTCCCAAACGGTTCGTTTTCGACGGGTTTTTATTTGTTCTTTGGCATTAGGATTAGCGATAATAATTCAAATCAAGGATACTACTGGAAAGTCACCTTTAGAAAAAGTCGATGTCGAAGTAAAGTTTGGAACTATGCATGCATGCACTTCAGAGATAGCGTGATATCCGGAGCTGCGATTTCATTTCAACCCTTTTTTGTGAAAATGGCGATACTTACAAATGTAAACATAAGGCTTTTTTCATACATGCGAATGAGGGCTTTGAAACGCAACAAATTAACATTAAAATTTTGATTCTACGATAGTGCTTTCTTAAACTACAGCAAAAAATACAACGGGCGAAACTGTATTTTTGTTTGTTTATTTAAAGTTTCGCCCTCCACGCTCCATGCAAACAAACAGTGCGATACTTTTTTTGCTAGCAGTTTAGAAGCGAAACTGTCATTTTCGTATTTTTTTAGGATTATCAAGCTGATACCAGCTGTAAATAGTAACAATGATCGCTATTGAAAAAAAACCCGGACGAAATCGGTGGTGTAGAACGGTAGTTATTGTAAAAAAACGTAAGAACGATACTTCAATGCTGATAGGTGGAACCGAAAAAGTAAACAATCGCCAAAGGGGCGATACTATCATTTTGTTAATTTCAATAGCAAAAACAAATTTTAATTTAATAATTTCAAATACTTTATGAAGTTTTGGGTTTCGATCACTGAATCATGCAATCTAGGATGTAAAAAACACAATAGTTCTTAAATAGGAAATAAAACCAAGTCTGGAAATATTCACTGTTGATTTTCTTTGAATGGTATCACTGCTACTATCGCTTTTTTCAAGAAAAAGCGTTGATTTCTTAGTTCTCAGTCGCGTTGTAAATTTGAGTAAAGTATAAACTTCAAATCGATTAAAAAAAATGCGATTTTTTTGGCTCAGTACAATATATAACCACTTTAGGAAAATTCAGTTTTCCCACCACAATTTAGATATTTTATTAACAGAGCATTAACAATAATTCGTAGCTATGTCTATTTTATGGGCCATTTTTTCGCTTCCCATTGATTTGATTTGAGATTTCTAGCACTGATGTTGTCCTATGCTGATTTGAACGATTCTCTGAGTCCTGCCACTTTCCCATGTAGTATGTGTTATCAAAAACATCGCGAAGCATCAAGTTCTAAATGTGCTCAAACGATATAATATCCGAAGAGAGTGATAAAAGTTATAAGAAATGTCTCATCACACTGTTAGGTGGATTAAAAGCGTTTTTAACATAACGATTCCTTTCAAGTAACAGTTGATAGACCAAAAAGTATTGAATCCACGAATATGAGGTTTGGTCTTTTGAACTATGCGAAATATGATTATATTCAAAATCGTAAAAAATTCTAGTGCCAAATTTCGGTACGTAACTTGAATTGTTATTTCAACGGATATCTAAGTGAAATCCCAACGTTTAGAGCTGAAGAACTACTTCTACTAACACAAAGCGTCTATCTAGGTCGAGACTCGACAGAAAGGACTAGCTATTGGAACCAGCGATTTTCCTATTTCTCACCTCCTGATCAGGGTATTTATTATTACCGTCTTATTATCATATTATATAGACAAAATGTTAACGAAACTGATTTATACCGCAAGTAATGCACTGGTACTATGAGCCAGTATGTCCAGTTGGACACCGATCAGTAAGTATGGACACCAACCAAGAAAGATCTTTGAAATTAGTAAGATTAGTTATACGGTAGAATAGTATTTTGATCTAAATATTTTCATACTACATAGAACAAGTTGTGTGTCATGAACAGTCCATTACAACTTTATCGTTGAGTTTCAATAATTCACTATCAAAAACAATACCTTGGTACTAACATTATTTTACAGTGCGATTGCAGGGTTAGTATTGCGACCCTACTTATCACTAAGAGTTCCTTCTGGCTGGGGCTCGAGCATACGCCGAGTGACTTCTAAGGTCATCTAAGGCTTTAGCCAACATGTACGTAATTGTAAATGCCCTAGTCTGGCGGTTCAGCCAGACTAGGGCATTTACAATTACGTAAATGTTGTTTTGGGGTTTTCAAAACACAAACAAGCATTCAATTAAATTGAACTTTCGAAAGAAGTGTCGAAATTACTTGTTGTTAGTTTTTTGTTCAAAAACAATTAAAAAGTTAGTTGGGAAACTTCACCTCCCAAACGATCTAGTGTTATATACCATTCAAGTAGTACAAACTTTCTCGGTTGTGGTCCATTAGGAGGTAGATAACAGTCTATTATCTCTCTCTGAACTAAATCAGCCTGGAAGCCGTGTCGCTGGAGTCCTGCTCTCACGTCGTGAAAGGCAGCAGAAATAGGAGTCCCAAGTTAACCTCTAGCTGAAAACCAAAAGGCTGGAAAGACTAAAATAAGTCAGTAAACGGAGCATAATTGACCTCTCCATCGCTGTGTCAACCGAAGCTTTAACAGTATGATGATTGTATGATTTTGTTGGCTATTTTCGGCAAATTTGAGACTAAGAGAAACGAAAGCAATGAAATTGAAAGACGGATAGGTATTCTAGAGTTCATCAGAACGGAAAACTAGGACTAAGCAGGCTCATATGGACATGATCGAAAGGAAATGTGCAGAATCCTTTGCCTTTTGGTAAGTAGGAGTTTGGCGTTATAATCATATTAAAACGCCGGCGTCGGCGGTAAAGCATGATGGTGAGTTATGTTCAATCATGCGGTAGACTTGGGTACAACTCCTACTTAGCAGAAGGCAAAGGTTTCTTCACATTTCCTTTCGATCATGTCCATGTCCATGCTTTCGTTTCTCTTAGCCTTAAATTTGCCGAAAATATCCAATAAAATCGATACAGTAGAACCTTGCGGCAATTAAAACATAGTCACATAATAGATAATTGTTTTTTCGCAAAGGGTGTGGTTTAAAAAGTAGCCGTGCCCCTAACTAACACAAATAGGAGAGCATTATCCAACGTTTTCGATAGCTTCCAGTTGTTGAGGACTGCATTTTCATGAAGGATGCTATTATGTTGAAAAATTAGCAAACCCCGTTTTCATTGCATTTAAAAAAATGCATGACCACTCCTTGTGAAATACCTAGTGCATTCATTTTTGCGTATAGCGCACAGGTCTTATATTTGAGATAACAACTTACGATATTTTTGCTGTCAATCTGGTTGTTGACAGCATAGACAAGAAATACGTCTATTGTTCGGAAATTTGCTACATATTACATCGCGTTTTGATGATTTTAAAAAGGTTGTGTCATATTGTGGTAGAAATTGTTTTTTACTCATAACGAGCAGTGCTACAAATGCTCATAATAAGATTTGGGACAGCTCTAACAGTATTACTCATCAATTGATTAACGAGTTAATGCCAAACGAGCGCAAATATTCATTATATCATAAAACCTCAGCACTTGGAAACACATTATTTTTTTGCGATAAATGAGTCTTATTTGATTACCTTTCATCGCATGTCGAAGTGTGTCGTAGTCCCGGGTCTACAGTAACCTTGGTGAGGAAGACTTGGTGAGCCATAAAACGTATTTTTCAACATTTGATTTTTGACTTGGATAAAGGCGTCGAATTACATATGTTTTGTCATGATAGCGGCATACGAAGGAAGCTGACCCTCTTTGATTTATGCGTGTGTCTCAAAGCTTACTTTTATAGATTGTGAAACTATAACAAACCAGCATTTGAGCTCATTTTAGCAAGTTTCAATTTCTGTGTATGATTAGCACTCTCCATGCAAATCAGAAAACTTGTTTCCGTAATTCGAAATTCCATTTTCCAAATCGTGCATCAGATATATTTTGCCAAGAAGGCGTACCCCTCGTTTACCATCCGGCTGAAGCCTCCTATTGAAACTAATACCTTTGCTTGGTTGAACTCTCAATGTGTAAAATGCGGCCGAAAAGATGATAATCCGCGGAATGTACCAAAACTTGAACCAATCGAAGCATTATGGGAAGCTGCTTCAGCAGCACAATTAAAATCAAGGATATGCAGAGTAGATTTCAATGTCGCCTAGACCATGATGGAAGCAGTAAAGGAAGTTTAGGTACACTTGAGAAAGATAGACCATAAGCTGTCCTACTTTTTTTAAATAACTACTAGACAGTGGCGTAGTAGCGGGGGGGGGGGGGGGGTTTGGGGACGAAACCCCCCCCCCCCCGAAATATTTTGGAGAAATTTAAAAAAATTGAATATGTTAAACAAAAATATGCCCAATATTTTAAATAAAGTTCTCAAAGTTTCATTTGCAAAAGTTATCTTGTGAAAATATTTTCTTGTAGTGAAAATTGGCTGCAGACTCGACACCTACCTGTCGGCACGTTGTGGAGGCTAGCTCAACCGCCGAGGACTATAACAAGTAGATCGCAGCAAAGCGAGGAGCTAGTAGCTTAATGGTTCACGAAACGGATATCGGTACCGAGAGAAATTTCGCCACATTCTGTAGTCCTTGACTGACGGCGAACATGGCCTGGAGTGTGAGAGAAGTATCCCAATAGAGGCCACCAGGCGATTCGCTACCGCATCGGCCAATGGAACCCTGCTACAGTACGAAGAAGGACGGGCCGAAAGCTAAAGTGGAAGACGAAAGCCTTTAACGAAAACATCTTTGTTGAGTTACTTCGGCGAACAACGGAATCAAATACGTTGATACGGCTGACGGCTAACAAGAAGTATTGTGACGGCTTGTGACGTTACAATGTCACGAAAACTGAAAACTAGGACCATGTAGTAGACGGCAGCTTACTGGTTAAATGAGTAACTCAGTACGCTATACGCTGCTTGTCTTAGATCCAGAAGGCGGGCTCAGAGCGCAAGATCGTAGAGTGAGAGAGGAGCGCAAGCGACGTATCTAGAAGGTGGGGACTCTTTAAAACGGGAGATCAAGCTTAGCAAGCCAATTGCCATAAGTAGCTGTGCTGAGAAATAAACGCCAATCCCTGGGGGACGCGTACTGATTCGTCATGATGAAGACGATGGTCCATCGATACCAGCTGAAATATGCCCGGGTAAGCTAAAGATAATCGTTGAGGGTCTCTTCCCGAATCACGATTCAACTACCTGGTCACTGACACCGTACGGCGAAGAAGACGGAGGTAACACAGTCGAATGGCAAGTGACTAACGACGAGCTGAAAGACGCGTCGATGTGACTAAAATCAAAGCAAACCCTCGGTCCGGAATACCAACCGTGGCTCTGAAAGCTGCGATCCTGGCATATCCGGACATGTTCAGGATACTACTGCTGAAGTCTTTAGACGATGGTAATCCCCGAAATGAGGAAGGTACAAAAACTGATGTTGCTGCCAAAGTCAGGGAAGTCACCGGGTCATCCAGCCTCGAATAGACCAATGCTGCAGTGTGACATAAAAGAATGAGCCAGATCATGAAGAGCTACTTCCAGAGTAGAGCACTGATGTACCAGACGAACAAATGGGCAGAAGGCAATGCGAGTCGCAGCGGGCGTTACTCAGGGCTCCATTCTCTGTCCAACACTTTGGAATGGGATGTACGATGCACTGATAATATAAATTTGTGAATATAATGAATCATGCAATGCACTAATTCATTTGTCGTTTTCTGCAACGAAGTATTTTCGTGCATTGTAAATAGTAAGTTTCGTTCATTTCATGAACAAGAATGGCCGTATGGTGAACGAAAGCTTTCGTAAATTTTACACATGTAATGTACACTGCACGAATGTTATCGTTGATAACGACATTATTTTTCGTGAATGAAATGAAATGTTTTGTTTATTTTAATAAACGTTTGTGTATATTACGAACGATTTCTTTGGTCGCACGAAATCTTTTCGTTTATCTTAGAAAAGTTTTCGTATTTAATAGCCTCTTATTGTTTTCAGTCGATCTTTTGGGATCGATGTGTTTTTTATTTAAAAAAATCGATGTGGCCAAATCGATTTTATTGTGATACGAAGAAATGACCGCTTGATTGATGAACGAAAGTTTTCGTAAATTTTACTTATTTAGTTTACATTGCCCGAAAGTTATCGACATTATTTTTCGTGAAAGAAACGAAACGATCTTTTAGGATCGATGTTTGACAGTACCGATATTGCTCCGGCAGAGAAAAACTCAAAATTATTCATACAAAATCAACGAGCAGTTCGCGACGGCTCAACTGATTCTGTACTGCTCCAGATTCTGAATCAACTAGAAGCGAAAGAGCTTCAGGAAATCTTCCTGCAACCGGCGGACACGGATACGACTACTAAATAGTCAGACAACAACAATTATCTGACGAATAGCAACAATGGCTCCATATTGCTCTTTTGACGTGGGCGGTTTGACGAATGGTGCTCGTAAATATTATAAAGATATTCGTATATAACAGCGAACGACTCGTTTGCTGAATGAAGCTGTTTCGTAATAAGCTAACGAAAGTCATTTCGTGGTTTTCACGAAAAACTCGTAATAAAAAATAAGTGTTTCGATAGAACTACGAAAAATTCGTATATTTTATGAAAGTTGTTTGTACGAAATTAATTCCTAGCGATTTACGAATATATTCTATCAGTGTGGGGTCTTAACACTGCGGCTGCCCAGGAAAGTGAAAATCGTTGGTTTCGTGGACGATGTGTCACTAACGGTGAGACACTTGAAGAAATAGAGGTGTCGGTGACGGAGACAATAGATGCGATCGAGAGCTGGATGAGTGGGTCAAGCTGCAAATAGCTCACTACAAGACGGATTTGTTGTTGCACAGCAACTGCAAAGCGGTTCAGCGGATACGGATCACCATCGAAGGGCTTGTGAATGCATCGAAGCGTGCACTGAAGCAATTCGGAGTGATAATCGACGACTGATTGAGCTTTAACTTTTTTCGCCAGGGAACTCTCCGTTAGCGTAAGCTAGATTCACCGCTGGGAGCTAGACTGAATAGACAGCGACGAGACACCACTATTCGCGGGTCATCGGCGCACCAGTGCATTGGACCCTGCTTCACCAGAATCGCCGAACTGACCTCGGCACCTAGTTGATTAGCTCGATCTCGGGAGAACTTCTCTCGCCGGGGAATTCTCTGTCGGAGTAGGTCAGGTCCATCGTCGGGGACTAGACCGAGTTGTTCGCGAACAAGTCGAGGACTGAATGAACCATCAAGGAAGTAGTGCTAAATGGCCCAAGAAGAGAACTAAATGGCTTAAAGGAGTTGCGGTGCTAAATGGCACCGGTTACGGAGTCAAAGGGCTCAAGAAGTTGTGGTACTGAAACCAAACAAGAATCGGTATCGGGAGAACTTCTTTTGTCTGAGACCTCTCCGTGAGCTTACAGTCAGATTCACCGCCGGGAACGAGACCGTGTAGACCGCGACGATACACCACCAGTCGCACCGGGGCTCCAGCAAACCGGATGCCCTACTCTACCGGAATCGCCGAACTGACCGTAGCAGCTGGCTGGTTGGCTCGAACTCCTCTCGCCGGAAACTTTTCGTTGGAGTAGGCTAGATCTATCGTCGGGGACTAGACCGAGTAGTTCGCGAACCAGTCGGAAGCTCAACGAGGAAGTGGTACTGAATGACACAAGGGA
The DNA here is from genome assembly GCF_030247195.1 of Topomyia yanbarensis. Taxonomy (NCBI): domain Eukaryota; kingdom Metazoa; phylum Arthropoda; class Insecta; order Diptera; family Culicidae; genus Topomyia; species Topomyia yanbarensis. The sequence continues at coordinate 218,863,502 of NC_080672.1, read as the reverse complement.
ACTGAAGGGCTCAGTAAATTAGACTGTCTGAAGTTTGCCGCCCAGATTGTCCTCGTAGGGGAAAAGCATTTATTCTATACCAACAGCTAGCTTTCCTACCTTGAGTACCCAAACCCGTTCCCTGAATTGTTGGTTTATGAACATTTTTTTCTTGCTCAGAATGTTTTTGAACATTTTTCATATATATACAAAAAAATCTCATATCAACCCCCCCCCCCCCCCCCCCCCCGAAAAATTTTCTTACTACGCCACTACTACTAGATATAAAACTTATTTGTTATAAAGAAAACCTGCCCTGGGTTTTAGTTTAGTCCAGCTACTTCTGACTCACCCGTTAATTTGCCAAAAATTCGAAGTTGTAATCTTGAAATATCATGCAAGATCAAAGCAAAATCGCAGACCAAAAATGCCTTGTCGGACAATACTTGAGATGAGTACAGGTATAGTGATGATTGGAACACTTTGCTGTTGCATTGACGTTCTCTTCAGAGATATTGAGATACTGTCTGAGATATACTGTGAGTCAAGCCATCAACTGCGAAAATAATGCTCTCCCAATGTAAAATCGAAAGCGGTTTTTCAAAACCTTGCTTGTGAAATTATTGAAAAAAAAAATCTCTTCTCGAATTGCCACGCGATGGAAGAAACAATCGTCTGCTCATGATCCGTAGAAAATAAGCTCAAAAAAGCACAAAGTCGAACCTAAAAGCCGATCCATTGGAACTGGTTACTGATGTATGAGGCTCCGCCTGGTCATCATGGTCTGCTGGTGCAAGAAGAAGAGTGCCGTTTGTATCAAGGACAGGGAGGATTCTAAACAAATATTGCTCTAATGACAAAATAACCGGTCAATATGCTATAACTAATTTGAAAAACCTGTTTTAATCAACCTAGTGGTGCAATCGTTCCTTTCTCATATATCCAAGCTATGATTCCATAACTGGATATGCTCAATAAGTCTGCTACATTCTTATTACGCTTGGTACCTATATGTATTTCGCTTTTGGCATTTGGCATGTAAAATACAAATTCGATTTTTGAAATTTCTGGTATTGTATCCTACATTTGTAACCAAGTTTGTAAAAATCAGTAAGCGTTTGTGGAAAAATAGGTGTTACATAAACTTAAGAACTTGGCATTGGTCATTAGTGATCTAGACCCGCAAATACAAAGAATGTTGCACCCATTTTAATAATCATTACAGTACCTATTTATAAGGAAATTTACTGTGGGATCGCACTCTTCAACCTGTA